>NC_056444.1:50563257-50585757 GCF_018296145.1 Oncorhynchus tshawytscha | reverse complement strand
AACCATGCTTGAAAGGTTATTCTGTTTGAGTGGGTTGACAAAATGAGCGTCTGGTTGCCAAGGCCTCTTTCTCTGGTTGTTTCTCTGCCTCTTTCTCTGCTTGTTTCTCTGCCTCTTTCTCTGCTTGTTTCTCTGATTGTTTCTCTGCCTCTTTCTCTGCTTCTTTCTCTGCCTCTTTCTCTGCCTCTTTCTCTGATTGTTTCTCTGCCTCTTTCTCTGCCTCTTTCTCTGCCTCTTTCTCTGATTGTTTCTCTGCCTCTTTCTCTGCTTCTTTCTCTTCCTCTTTCTCTGGTTGTTTCTCTGCTTGTTTCTCTGTCTCTTTCTCTGCTTGTTTCTCTGATTGTTTCTCTGCCTCTTTCTCTGCTTCTTTCTCTGCCTCTTTCTCTGGTTGTTTCTCTGCTTGTTTCTCTGCTTGTTTCTCTGTCTCTTTCTCTGCTTGTTTCTCTGCTTGTTTCTCTTTCTTTCTCTGCTTCTTTCTCTTCCTCTTTCTCTCTGTTTCTCTTCCTCTTTCTCTGTTGTTTCTCTTCTCTCTTTCTCTGCTTGTTTCTCTGATTGTTTCTCTGCCTCTTTCTCTGCTTCTTTCTCTTCCTCTTTCTCTGGTTGTTTCTCTTCCTCTTTCTCTGGTTGTTTCTCTGCCTCTTTCTCTGCTTGTTTCTCTGGTTGTTTCTCTGCCTCTTTCTCTGCTTCTTTCTCTTCCTCTTTCTCTGGTTGTTTCTCTGGTTGTTTCTCTGGTTGTTTCTCTGCCTCTTTCTCTGCTTCTTTCTCTGCCTCTTTCTCTGGTTCTTTCTCTGCTTCTTTCTCTTCCAATTTCTCTGCTTGTTTCTCTGCTTATTTCTCTGGCTGTATCTCTGCTTCTTTCTCTGATTGTTTCTCTGCTTCTTTCTCTGCTTCTTTCTCTGCCTCTTTCTCTGCTTATTTCTCTGGCTGTATCTCTGCCTCTTTCTCTGCTTCTTTCTCTACCTCTTTCTCTGCTTGTTTCTCTGCTTGTTTCTCTGCTTGTTTCTCTTCCTCTTTCTCTGCCTCTTTCTCTGCTTCTTTCTCTGGTTGTTTCTCTGCCTCTTTCTCTGCTTCTTTCTCTGCTTGTTTCTCTGCCTCTTTCTCTGGTTGTTTCTCTGCTTGTTTCTCTGCCTCTCTCTCTGGTTGTTTCTCTGCCTCTTTCTCTGCCTCTTTCTCTGCTTGTTTCTCTGGTTGTTTCTCTGCCTCTTTCTCTGCTTCTTTCTCTTCCTCTTTCTCTGGTTGTTTCTCTGGTTGTTTCTCTGGTTGTTTCTCTGCCTCTTTCTCTGCTTCTTTCTCTGCTTGTTTCTCTGGTTGTTTTTCTGGTTGTTTCTCTGCCTCTTTCTCTGCCTCTTTCTCTGCTTCTTTCTCTTCCTCTTTCTCTGCTTGTTTCTCTGCCTCTTTCTCTGATTGTTTCTCTTCTTCTTTCTCTGCTTGTTTCTCTGCTTGTTTCTCTGCCTCTTTCTCTGCTTCTTTCTCTGCTTGTTTCTCTGCTTCTTTCTCTGCTTCTTTCTCTGCTTGTTTCTCTGCCTCTTTCTCTGGTTGTTTCTCTGCTTGTTTCTCTGCTTGTTTCTCTGCCTCTTTCTCTGCTTCTTTCTCTGCCTCTTTCTCTGCTTCTTTCTCTGCTTCTTTCTCTGGTTGTTTCTCTGCCTCTTTCTCTGCTTCTTTCTCTGCCTCTTTCTCTGGTTGTTTCTCTGGTTGTTTCTCTGCTTGTTTCTCTGCCTGTTTCTCTGCCTCTTTCTCTGCTTCTTTCTCTGGTTGTTTCTCTGCCTCTTTCTCTGCTTCTTTCTCTGGTTGTTTCTCTGCCTCTTTCTCTGCCTCTTTCTCTGCTTGTTTCTCTGCTTGTTTCTCTGCTTCTTTCTCTGCTTGTTTCTCTGCTTGTTTCTCTGCCTCTTTCTCTGCTTGTTTTTCTGGTTATTTCTCTGCTTCTTTCTCTGCTTGTTTCTCTGCTTGTTTCTCTGCCTCTTTCTCTGCTTCGTTCTCTGGTTGTTTCTCTGCCTCTTTCTCTGCTTGTTTCTCTGCTTGTTTCTCTGCTTCTTTCTCTGGTTGTTTCTCTGCCTCTTTCTCTGCTTCTTTCTCTTCCTCTTTCTCTGATTGTTTCTCTTCCTCTTTCTCTGATTGTTTCTCTTCCTCTTTCTCTGCTTGTTTCTCTGCCTCTTTCTCTGCTTGTTTCTCTGCCTCTTTCTCTGCTTCTTTCTCTGGTTGTTTCTCTGCCTCTTTCTCTGGTTGTTTCTCTGCTTGTTTCTCTGCCTCTTTCTCTGGTTGTTTCTCTGGTTGTTTCTCTGCCTCTTTCTCTGCCTCTTTCTCTGTTTCTTTCTCTGCCTCTTTCTCTGCTTCTTTCTCTGCTTGTTTCTCTGCTTCTTTCTCTGCTTCTTTCTCTGCTTATTTCTGTTCCTCTTTCTCTGGTTGTTTCTCTGGTTGTTTCTCTGCTTGTTTCTCTGCTTGTTTCTCTGCCTCTTTCTCTGCTTGTTTCTCTGCTTGTTTCTCTGTTTCTCTTGTTTCTCTGCCTCTTTCTCTGCTTGTTTTTCTGGTTATTTCTCTGCTTCTTTCTCTGCTTGTTTCTCTGCTTGTTTCTCTGCCTCTTTCTCTGCCTCTTTCTCTGCTTCGTTCTCTGGTTGTTTCTCTGCCTCTTTCTCTGCCTCTTTCTCTGTCTCTTTCTCTGCTTGTTTCTCTGCTTGTTTCTCTGCTTCTTTCTCTGCTTGTTTCTCTGCTTGTTTCTCTGCCTCTTTCTCTGCTTGTTTTTCTGGTTATTTCTCTGCTTCTTTCTCTGCTTGTTTCTCTGCTTGTTTCTCTGCCTCTTTCTCTGCCTCTTTCTCTGCTTCGTTTTCTGGTTGTTTCTCTGCCTCTTTCTCTGCCTCTTTCTCTGCCTCTTTCTCTGCTTCTTTCTCTGGTTGTTTCTCTGCCTCTTTCTCTGCTTCTTTCTCTGGTTGTTTCTCTGCCTCTTTCTCTGCTTCTTTCTCTTCCTCTTTCTCTGATTGTTTCTCTTCCTCTTTCTCTGATTGTTTCTCTTCCTCTTTCTCTGCTTGTTTCTCTGCTTGTTTCTCTGCCTCTTTCTCTGCTTCTTTCTCTGCTTCTTTCTCTGCTTGTTTCTCTGGTTGTTTCTCTGCCTCTTTCTCTGGTTGTTTCTCTGCCTCTTTCTCTGCCTCTTTCTCTGCTTCTTTCTCTGGTTGTTTCTCTGCCTCTTTCTCTGCTTCTTTCTCTGGTTGTTTCTCTGCCTCTTTCTCTGCTTTTTCTCTGCTTGTTTCTCTGCCTCTTTCTCTGCTTCTTTCTCTTCCTCTTTCTCTGTTTATTTCTCTTCCTCTTTCTCTGCTTCTTTCTCTGCTTGTTTCTCTGCTTGTTTCTCTTCCTCTTTCTCTGATTGTTTCTCTTCCTCTTTCTCTGATTGTTTCTCTGCTTCTTTCTCTGATTGTTTCTCTGCCTCTTTCTCTGATTGTTTCTCTTCCTCTTTCTCTGCTTGTTTCTCTGCTTCCTTCTCTGCTTGTTTCTCTGCTTGTTTCTCTTCCTCTTTCTCTGCTTGTTTCTCTGCTTGTTTCTCTGCCTCTTTCTCTGCTTCTTTCTCTGCTTGTTTCTCTGCTTGTTTCTCTGCTTGTTTCTCTGCCTCTTTCTCTGCTTCTTTCTCTGCTTGTTTCTCTGCTTGTTTCTCTGCCTCTTTCTCTGCTTCTTTCTCTGCTTGTTTCTCTGCTTCTTTCTCTGCTTGTTTCTCTGCTTGTTTCTCTGCTTGTTTCTCTGCTTGTTTCTCTGCTTCTTTCTCTGCTTGTTTCTCTGCTTGATTCTCTGCCTCTTTCTCTGCTTGTTTCTCTGCTTGTTTCTCTGCTTCTTTCTCTGCCTCTTTCTCTGCTTGTTTCTCTGCTTGTTTCTCTGCTTGTTTCTCAGCTCTTTAGAAATGTACACTCGGATGCTTCCAGTATAACACCAGATAGATTGTTGTATATGTTCTAACTGGTCTGAACGCCAAAGGTCTTAAACAGAGTTTGGCAAACAAACTGATAGGACACCATCTTGGCAAGTTGGCGCTGACCTCAGCTAGCACACCCACAGCAATACCTCTGAAGGTTTGTATATGCGCGCATGTATCCCTACACGTGGCTCTGACTGTTCTCTCCCCCGCTCCTCTCTGTTAGTTCCTGTGTACGGTGGTGGCCATCCTGCTGCACTATTTCTTCATGGCCACGTTTGCCTGGCTATTTGTGGAGGGGCTCCACGTCTACCGCGTGCAGACAGAGGCTCGCAACATCAACTACGGAGCCATGAGGTTCTACTATGCCATTGGGTGGGGTGTGCCTGCCATCATCACAGGTACACACACACACACACACACGTAGAATACGCACACACACAAACTCACACATGCATACGCACAGACACACACACACGCGTACAATACGCACACACACACACACACGTACAATACGCACACACACACACATGCATACGCACAGACACACACGCACGCACACACACACACGCAGACTCACGTCTCAGGATGACAGGCTAGATATGACAGAATAGATTTGACTGATTCTTAAAAACAGCCACACAAATACACATACACACACATACACACACACACACACACACACACACACACACACACACACACACACACACACACACACACACACACACACACACACACACACAGACACACAGACACATACAGACATACACACGCACGCACGCACACACATACAGACAAACACACACACACACACACACATACACACACACAGTGCTACCTCATCTTGCTCTTTCTGTGTTCAGGTTTGGCGGTAGGGCTGGACCCTGAGGGCTATGGGAACCCAGACTTTTGCTGGATCTCCATCTACGACAAACTCATCTGGAGCTTCGCTGGACCCATCGCCATCGTACTCCTGGTATTGTCTCACCCTCATTCTGCGTCAGCCACTTTGTTAGTGCCGGTTCCCTGTGTTCGCCTGTGTACCTCTGCAGTCTCTCGTCATTCTGCGTCAGCCACTTTGTTAGTGCCGGTTCCCTGTGTTCGCCTGTGTACCTCTGCAGTCTCTCGTCTCATGTAGGTCTGCCTCATTGCTGTCTCTTTGTTACAGATAAACGGTGGGATGTTTCTGATTGTGGCGCGCATGTCCTGCAACCCCTCCCAGAAAGAGACCAAGAAACTACCTGTCATGTGAGTGACCCGAAGAGGTTGGACCGACGACATAATAGGCCGGGCTCTGCTGATGATGAGGAATATACAATGTTCCTATTGCAGGAACAGATCGTTCAAATTCAGCCATAAAGGCCTCTTTGTTTTTTGTTTTTAAACCTCTCTGTTTCTCTCTTTCGCTGGCGTTCACGCGCTCTCTCTCTCTCTCTCTCTCTCTCTCTTTACTCTCTGTTCTTTTCCTCTTCCTCCTGCCTCTCCAGTGCCACGGTTCGCAGTGCCTTCCTCCTGCTGCTCCTGGCCACCTCTACCTGGTTCTTTGGGCTGATGGCTGTCAACAACAGTATTCTGGCCTTCCATTATGTCTTCGTTATACTATGCTTACTGCAGGTACTGCACCTGTCTAGTGTGTGTGTGTGTGTGTGTGTGTGTGTGTGTGTGCCCCCAATTAGAGCGTGTGAGTTGCTTTTCGGTCTTGCTGAGTACTTGGTGGTGTGTTTTGGAGTTAGTGTGTGTTAATGCGTGTTATTATGTGTTAATGTGTGTTAATGTGTGTGTTCCCCTCGTTCCCTCTGCCCAGGGTCTTGCTGTGTTCCTGGTGTTCACGGTCCTGAACGCCGAGGTGCAGGAGGTCTGGAAGTTGTCGTGTTTGGGTAGGAAGAGCCCCAATGAGGACGCGCCCAGAGCCCCACAAAACCCTGTGAGCATGGCCCACACACACACGGCAGGTAGCCTAGCGGTTTAGAGCGTTGGGCCAGTAACCGAAAGGTCAATGGTTCGAATCCCCGAGCCGACTAGGTGTCGACGTATCTGTCGACGTGCCATTGAGCAAGGCACTTAACCCTAATTGCTCCTGTAAGTCACTCTGGAAAAGAGCCTCTGCCAAAAGACTTGCCCATTTTGCTACCCATCCTACACTGCACATCATCTGGCTCTATTCAACCACACACATCACCCCACAATCCACATCAGCACACCCTGGCCCTCTGGGCTGTTCACGTGACCCAGATTCCACAATGCACTGTGCTTAGCCGACCTTGTTAAGATTTGTACCACTGACTCATCTGGGGAATGGTTGTTGCTGTGTGTTCTGTTATTAATTCGTATTCGACTAGCGCGGTTTGACATGGAAAGTCGATGTGTGCTCCTGAATGTCTTTTTGAACACGTGTGTGTGTGTGTCTGTGTGTGTGTCTGTGTATCCAGGGTCAGAATCCCTATAACAATGCGTCGTTGCTGGAACAGAGCGGACTGCACCGCATCACCCTGGGAGCCTCTACTATCTCCTCCGTCAGCAGTGCTCGGTCAGTAGGCCGTCTGAGATACACAGGGTCTGAAACACGCAGATGCGGTTTCCCTGACACGGATGAAGCTTAGTCCTGGACATAAAAGCTATTTCGGTGGAGATTCTCGATTGACCATGCTTTTTAAGTCCTATAGGAAGGTTAATCTGTGTCTGGGCAACTGGCCCAATGTGTGCATGTACTGCAGACTTCCATTGTTTGTATACTGTATAATGTGTAGACCTACAGTGCATTCGGAAAGTATTCAGACCCCTTGAGAAGAAATGGCAGAAACTCCCCAAATACAGGTGTGCCAAGCTTGTAGAATCATACCTAAGAAGTCTCGCGGCTGTAATTTGCTGCCAAAAGTGCTTCAACAAAGTACTGAGTAAAAGGTCTGAATGCTCATGTAAAATCAATTTGTAAAATCAATTTGCAAAACATTCTAAAAACCTGCGTTTGCTTTGTCGTTATGGGGTATTGTGTGTAGATTGATGAGGAGGGGAAAACGATTTAATCCATTTTAGAACAAGGCTGTAATGTAACAAAATGTGAAAAAATCAAGGGGTCTGAATACTTTCCAAATACACTGTATATTGACTTGTATCTGAACATTGATAAAAGGTATAGATTAGTAATGTAGATTAGGCTGATGGAGCCTGCCTAATGTAGTGTACATACTTTGGTTAACACCTCCGTTCCCCCCATAGAGAGAACCTGCTGGCCCGCCAGGCCTTGGAACACAATCTGGGACACACTGGCGCCACAGACCTGGACGTGGCTATGTTCCATAGAGACGGAGGTACCCCCTGCACACACACACAGGCACACACACACACACACACATACACACACACAAAGACACACACACACACAGAGACACACACACACACAGAGATACACACACACAGACACAAACACACACACAGAGACACAGACACACACACAGAGACACAGAAACACACACACAAAGACACACACACACACAGACACAGACACACACAGAGACACAGACACAAACACACAGAGACACAGACACAAACACACAGACACACACACAAACAGAGACACACACAGAGACACAGACACACAGAGACACACACACACAGAGACACAGACGCACACACATACACACAGAGACACACACACACAGACACAGATACATACACAGAGACACACACACACAGACACAGATACACACAGACACACACTAGGGGTGCACGATATGGGCAAAACAAATTGTGTCAAGCTGGTTGCAATTCCCAAAAGATTTTGCACCAATTAAAACTGTTGGAGTCATAAACATACATGAATTCATATTAAGAAGCAAAGTGGAAAAGCAGCATGGTTCTTGTTTGGAACAATCTGTTGACTGCATCTGACAGAACAACGTATAGTGGATCTAGCAGCATGGAGGAGGAACTGTGCTGCTTGATTGGCAGGGGGAGGGGCTTGGTGTGTGACGTCACAGCCGCAAGAGGATAGAGAGGGAAAGAGACGACAAACGGAGCAACCTATAAAGACATGTGGCTGAGGGGCCTTTTAAAAGATTTCATGCGATATGGATTGCAATATTGTGATTTTGATGTGAATTTGATTAATTGTGCAGCCCTAACACACACACGCACACAGGACTCTAGGAGGGTGGCATTGTAATACAAATAAACACATTCATAAACACTCTAGGGTTATAATACTGTATACAATACAAGTAAAAGGATAACAAATGTGCATCACCTCTTTTTGCTTTTAATAGTAACTGACACTATAACTGGTTCTATAACCTCACTCTCTCTCTCTCTCTCTCTCTCTGTCCATCTCTTTCTCTCTGTCTGTCTCTTTCTCTCTCTCTCTCTCTGTCTCCTCTCATTCTGTCTGTCTCTCTGTCCATCTCTTTCTCTCTCTGTCTGTCTCCTCTCATTCTGTCTGTCTCTCTGTCCATCTCTTTCTCTCTCTCTCTCTCTCTCTGTCTGTCTCCTCTCATTCTGTCTGTCTCTCTGTCCATCTCTTTCTCTCTCTCTCTCTCTCTCTGTCTCTCTCTCACTCTGTCTGTCTCTCTCTGTGCATCTCTCTGTTTCTCTCTGTGTCTCTCTGTCTCTCTCTTCTCAGGTGAGGACTCGGACTCAGACTCAGATCTCTCTTTAGAAGAGGAACGTAGTCTCTCCATCCCCTCCTCCGAGAGTGAGGACAACGTTCGTCTCCGTGGACGCATCCAGCGACGCTTCAAACGCACCAATCACAGTGAGCGGCTTCTCACAGAGCCCGCCCACAACGGGACCAAAGGTACACAGACACACACAATGGAAATAGTAATTACTACACACAGTAGTAATAGTAATTTTTATGTTATGTATGTATATATGTATGTGATACCTATAAATGCCATACCGATATGCAAACACACTGAAAATGTCAGACACAGAGATCCATAAACCAATAAAAATGATTATGCATTTAGAAGTACGACTTCTACAAAACCCTCTTTATTTGGAATTGTTGGCCAATGGTGATTGTCCATCTTTGTGTGTTAGACCTGGATGGCAATGATCTGCTCTCCTATTGGCCAGCGCTGGAGGAGAGTGAGGTCCACTCCCTGCAGAAGTGGGGCTCAGAGCGCCGCCTAGGGGCTGACTACAGCAAGGACGCCACAAACAACAACCAGCCTGAGGCGGCGCTGACTAGTGGGGACGAGAACGGTCTGACAGGACAGTCCAACCGCCACCGCAAGGGTGCGACACAAGCACATACACACACACTCAGACACAAACACACGCACATACACATACACAGCCTGACTACCACAGAAAGGGTCACAAACTCCGTAACCTTGCTATTCTGTTAATGACCTCCTGGACTTCTTGATGGGCCGCTCCCCAGGTGGTGAGGGTAGGTAGCAACACATCTGCCACGCTGATCCTCAACACATGGCAAAACCTATTCCCCCTTAGGAGCCTGAAAAGATTTGGCATGGGTCCTCAGATCCTCAAAAGGTTCTACAGCTGCACAATCGAGAGCATCACTGCCTGGTATGGCAACTGCTACGAGTCTGCCTCCGACCGTGCTACGAGTCTGTAGTAATTTAGTGCTACAGGTCTGTAGTCATTTAAGCAGGTTGCCTTAGTGTTCTTGGGCACAGGGAATATGGTGGTCTGCTTGAAACATGTTAGTATTACAGACTCAACCGGGGACATGTTGAAAATGTCAGAGAAGACACCTGCCAGTTGGTCAGCACATTCCCGGAGCACACGTCCTGGTAATCCGTCTGGCCCTGCAGCCTTGTGTATGTTGACCTGTTTAAAGGTCTTACTCACGTCAGCTACGGAGAGCGTGATCATACAGTCGCTCGGGACAGCTGATGCTCTCATGCATGCCTCAGTGCCGCTTGCCTCGAAGCGAGAATAGAATGATTTAGCTCGCCTGGTAGGCTCGTGTCACTGGGCAGCTCGCAGCTGTGCTTCCGTTTGTAGTCTGTAATAGTTTGCAAGCCCTGCCACATAAGACGAGCTTCTGAGCCGGTGTAGGACGATTCAATCTTAGCCCCGTATTGGCACTTTGCCTGTTTGATGACCACTGCCTGGTATGGCAACTGCTTGGCCTCCGACCGCAAGGCACTACAGAGGGTAGGGGCCAAGCTTCCTGCCACCCAGGACCTCTATACCAGGCGGTGTCAGAGGAAGGTCCCCCTCCCTTTACACCACTGCTACTGTCTATTGTCATCTATGCATAGTCACTTTAATAACTCTACCTACGTGTACATACCACCTCAAATAACCGGTGCCATTGTACCGGTACCCCCCTGTATATAGTCCCGCTGTCGTTATTTTACTGCTGCTCTTTAATGACTTGATACTTTTATCTCTTATTCTTATATGTATTTTTTTGAAACTGCATTGTTGGTTAGGGGCTCGTAAGTAAGCATTTAACTGTAAGGTCAACACAGGGGCCCCTCAGGGGGCCCAACAATACCTGTTGTATTCGGCGCATGTGACTAGTACAATTTGATTATATTTATTATTACCATACAGATTCATGTAAACTCAAACACCGAAATACATATTGACCCTTCCTTTTTCTAATCTCTCCCTACTGACTCAGGCATCTTGAAGAATCGCATTGACTGTCCCCCGGCCCTGCAGGGTCTCTCCGCCATGGGCCAGGTCCCCAGCGAACTCTCCTGGTACCGCACCTCCACCCTGGGCCACAGGGGCGTCCCGGCAGCCTCCTACGGCCGCATGTACTCTGGGACAGGCTCCCTGTCTGGCACGGGCTCCTTGTCCCAGCCTGCCTCCCGCTACTCCTCCAGGGAGCATCTGGATTCTTTGGCCCGCCGCCAGCTCTCCAGAGACCCCCTCGGTCGCCAGGCTGGAGGAGGATCCCAGAACCGTCTGGACCGCCAGGGCCCCCGGGACAACCTGGACCTGCTGCCCCGCCGCCGTGAGCCGGGCCTAGACAGGGCCTCCAGGGAGAACCTGAGCAGCTCCAGAGACAGGCTGGATGTCCACCAGCACAGCGCCCACACCTCCCGGGAGGACTTGAGTGGGAATGGGGGTGTGGAGCCCGGTCTGGGAGGGTCGCGCTCCCAGCTCAACACCCTGACGCGGCGCCAGGCCTCCTCCCGTGAACACCTAGGAGGAGCGCTGATGAGCAGCCGCTCCCGTGAACAGCTGGAGGCTAACGGGGGCGGCGGGGTGACCCAGTCCCAGCCCTGCAGGGAGTGGCTTCGCACCCTGCCCCCCCGCCAGCACTCACACCCTGACCAGCCCCCGCCCTCCTCCCCTCCGGCCCCCATCAGTGAGGAACCCCAGGAGCCCCCCTACCCCCCCCGCGGCCGGCTGGACTCTGCCCCCTGTGTAGGTACCCCCTCCCTGCCCCCGGTGCCCCTCCCAGCCGCCACCCGTCCAGCGAGCACCTGGACATCCTGTCCTCCATCTTGGCCTCCTTCAGCTCCTCCGTGCTCACCCCCCAGCCCCTCCTCTGCACAAGGACCCTCCCCCTCCCCGCCCCACTCCGCCACTTCTCACAGCATCTCTGAGGTCTCCCCAGACTCTGAGTAAGTCCTGCACTCTCACTCAGCTTCATCTACCTGCTTCCTCTCCTCTTCACACTCCTGCTCTGCTCTCTTTCTCTATCCTCAGACATCCATCCTTTTGGTTCCTATCAAAGATGTGATGATTTGGATTATAAACGTGTCCTAGCCTGCCTGTCAGGAGATGCACACTGAGTGTACAAAACATTATGAACGCCTGCTCTTTCAATGACATCGACTGACCAGGTGAATCCAGGTGAAAGCTAGGATCCCTTATTGATGTCACTTGTTAAATCCACTTCAACCATTGTAAATACAGGGGAGAAGATAGGTTTAAGACATGGATTGTGCATTTGTATCATTCAGAGGGTGAATGGGCAAGACAAAATATTGAAGTGCCTTTGAACAGGGTACGGTACTAGGTCCACCAGCCAAAGAACATCCAACCAACTTGATACAACTGTAGGAAGTATTGGAGTTAACATGGGCCAGTACCCCTGTAGAATGCCTCGCCACATTGAGGCTGGGGTGGGGGGTGCAATTCAATATTAGGAAAGTGTTCTTAATGTTTTCTACACTCAGTGTATGTAGCATTCCTCAGTTATGTTACTTCGGCTTGCCACTGATTGTGGGGGCTCTCTTTTCTCTTCACAGAGTCAACAGAAGTGAAGGACAGTCTTGATGACACCCTCCATATCCCACAATGCATTGTGTTTTGTATTGGGGATACCAAGGACTGTGTGGGGGGGCCGGGGAGAGGTCAAGGAGCACCCTGGACTGCTGAAGCACCCTGGGATACTGTAGGATCTAAGTGTTGAAGAAAGGCAGTGAGATTGGAGTTTGGAGGTGCCTGGTTCGTTCTGTTATAACCAGCAGCCAGTATGGGGAGGAGGGCTATACGATGGATAGCTGGCTACCTTAGCTACTAATGTTTAATGAACTTCGATCCTCAGATTTAGTCATGAACACAAGGATCGGAATTGAACCGCTAAGAAAAAGATGAACCTGTACATAACATTTTTATACCTTTTGTATCTTTTTCATCAGAGGCGAAGGAAGAAAAATAGCCCTTGAATCAAAATACCGTTCTCCTGAAACGTTTCCTCAAACCCGTCAGCTATATGTATAAAACTAGGGACAGGGGTCGGTTAGTGTTGATTGGATGAGATTGTGAGACCTGAGACATGATAGGACGAGGAAGGTGTTGGGGGCGGGTGATTGTAAACAGGAATGAATTCTATGGAAGAGGGATCTGACAGAACAAATGATTGTGAACAAGAAAGAAAGTGAACATACTTTGATATTTGAGAGGCTTGATTATCTCATTCTTCAGTTGCTCAGAATACTGTTTAGATGGAAGTGCTCTGTTAATCCAAGAAAAGACCCACTGCTTTTGAATGTCAGTCATCTATTCTGCAGCATCATATATCTCTCTCTGTGCTACTATATATCAGAAACAAAACACCAGTAACGTTACATATCTAATAGTTTCTCTGCCTGATATTTGGTTCATTTTAGTGTACAAAACCCTCTGTTGGGAAAATGGTCACGTAAACCTCTGGGGTTTATAGGGGTATGAGAGGTAGAGAGAGAACACGTTTAGGTTAGCACCTAAAGCCCTAAAGTGGTGTTACATATTGGCTCTGAGATGAAAAGGCAAGATCAGAGGACGAATCACCGGTGCACCAGTTGTTCCAGGGCTATAACATGTAATAACACGACACTAAACAGACGCGTGGACCAGAGAAAGAAAAGTGGGTCAAAAAGAAAAATGAGTGAAAAAGAGAGAAGCAATCGAGGGACTATTACTCATTAGAGGAAGGACGGAAAGACAGATTGAAGAAAGACAACGACTCGTCTCTTACACCCGACGGTCTGCAAACCTCTTTTCAACGACCTGCTTTAATCTTTTTATGTCTTTGGGTTGTGGTAAGTTAATATAAATGTGACAGTATTATTGCCAAAAATCTCCCCAGGGTCCCCGATATCCATCCTTCGCTATATTCCATCTACATTTAACTGCTCCAGTTATTTTGCCACTGGTCAGTTCTTTTTTATATGATTTATTACTGCAGTACCGTTAACTTGTACAGACATAAGATATATATTATTTATTACTTTGTCATTTTGTGTGAGAGTGTGTTATTTATAAAAGAGAGTGTGCAGCGGTATTTGTTCAAATGTCGTTTTTTTTAAAAACATGTAATGTTTCGTATGAGCTGACTCTCCCACTGTGATAAAATGCATTGAGAGAACAGGAAGTGTGAGAGAAAAGAGGGAAGTCATTGAAGTGTAATGATGGAGGAAAGGAGGGAGGGAGAGAGGAACGGGGGACTGTCAGTTTGTGTGCTTATTCTGGGGTATGTGCTCTCCCGTCGGCATGGGGGGAATTTGAAACAGCTGCTCCTCGGTTACCAACATAAAAATAAGAAATATTCCTAACAAGATGTTGTTTGAGTCCTATTTTCTGTGAGTGACATTCCCTGGTGAAAACAACCGTTTTAGCAGACTAGTTTTGACAGTTTGTTTCCGGAGGGTCTCCTCTCTTTCAGGTCTCTTTTCACATTCAGAGATCTCTACCAGACCATTAAAACAAAACTCCTACAGATCTAGGGCAGCAATGAAAAGGAATACCAAAAAAAGATTTTACTAAAGTTTTCACAAATACCTGAAACTGTCAGAAACTTTAAAAAAAAAAAATCTTCATAAAAACATAAAAGCAACAAAATAACTGTCAAATTATTTGATCATCGCCCTCAGTGTCCTCGCTACTCGAGCACGGTCGTACCTCTTCCCCCATCTTCTTCAGCTTAGCCTGGTAGTATCTCTTTTTTAGCCTGTAGGCTTTCTCTTTCTGCCTCACCGCCTTCCTCTTGTCTTCTAAAACCTTCTGTTCCATCTGTAGGACTCTCATCCTCTGCTCATGTTCCAACTCCGACAGTTCCAGCATGCGTGGCCCACACCGTGGGTCCTCAGACCCCCGCCCTGCTGCCGCTGCCAGAGAGGTGAGGGGTTGCGGGGCGGCCCGGGGGACGTAGGGCAGGTCAAAGTTCACGGGGCAAGAGGTGAACAGGCTGGAGGATGAAGCAGATGGGATGGGCGGAGGGAGGAAGGACGGGGATGTCCCAGACCAGGAGGTTTCACTGTGGGTGAGAGTGGAGGCGTTGGGCTGGCTGGTGGAGAAGGGGATCCGGAGGGGTCCGTCACTTCCTGCTAGTGCCGTGAAGGAGGCGATGCCGATGCTCATGGCTACCTGGTCTTTACTCTCGCTCTCCTGGGGAAGACAGACTGGGTTAGATTTCCACTGCACGGTGTCCTCTTATACGAGAAGCTCTTTCAGTGGCTTTTGAAATGTATTGGCATGTTCATATGTAAAGATCATCGTACACTAGAGGATTGTCTATGGAGATGTGCTCTAGCTGTGACACGTTACCTCATTGTGACTGTTATCAGCATCGTCCTGGTCACTCCCACTGGTCGCTGCAGTACACGTCACTAGGTCACACAGGCAGACAGCGAGACAGAGATTGGAACCGTCTCCCCGAGCACCGTATATACACGTGTGTGAGCAAATTGGTTGACAACATATCAGCCTATCATCTAAGGAATGCACGTTTGATAAATGCGTGAACTCAATATCGACGAGCTCATCTTAGCGGCAGCGGAATCCCTGAGAGTAGTGTGGTATTACCTGCTGTGGGGGAGCCAGGCCTGAGGCCGGTGTAGCCCACCTCTCCGTCCATGTCGTCCTGGTTGGAGATGAGGTTGGGTACCATAGCCGTAATCTCCCGCTGAACCTCGGTCAGGGCCGTGACAGGCATGCCGGCGACCACCTGCTCCTGACGCCGGTGCAGCGCCTGGCGGCTCTCCACCTTCAGCCTCTTCCACAGGGTCTTCATGGTGCCCACCGAGCTCGGTGGCCGGTCGGGGAAGGCAGCGTTGAAGGCTTCCACCACCTCGGCCCACACGGCGTTGCGGTGCACAGTAGTGTTGGTGTCCTTCCTGAAGTCCTGGACTGTGTGCACCACGCCCTGGATCCTCTGCAGGAAGTAGAGCTTCTGCTGCATGGTGAAATTGGGCGTGCGGTACGACATGGTCGTTGGTCACCAAGGCAACGGGGTGGAGGTGAGGGTTCTAGTCCTGCTCGGGTGTGTGTGCGAGAGGGATTACAGGGCCGCAGTAGGCCAAATGGGGGCATTCTCTTTCAACCAACATACTGTATGAGGTTGATTTAGGTTTTAAGTCTTTGTGAGGTTGTTCTTTCCATGAGCATCGAGTTGATTTTGAAACTAGGGTGTTTTCAGTGAGCGTTGGTTGTGAGGTTTAGTCCAACTTGATGTCCTGTCAGAGATCATGTGGAAGAACTGCTTGGTGCCTGCATTTACTTGGTGGGTGTGTCATTGTCATGACTGGTACTGTAATCCACAGTAGGGCATCATCTTTACTGGGATAACCAGCTGTTATGCAGTGTTTAGCTACAGAAAAACGTGGGTGTCCACTGTCAAGTCAAATTACACGATGAACCGTTCTTTATGGAGCTGTGGTCCACTCTGTGATGATTCTTAATTGATATGAACACTTTACAGCAAGGTTGAGATTTTTAAGAACACGTGCCATCATTCCCAAGGGATACCGAATGTTCATCCTTTCCTTTTAATAAAAGGGAATAATTCAGACCTGGGACATCAGGTGAGTGAAACTAACTATCAGGTACAAACAAAAACATAGCGTTTCGTGACGGAATTGAATAGCCTTTATATCGAATGCCTTGCTTGCTACCTAGCAGGTTAGCAAGATGACAGTAATATTGCTAGCCAAGCTAATACACCTCAAATTCCCCATATACATTCGCTTATTTGGATGTACATTTTATTTGTAAATTAAAACAAATAAACATATGATTTGTTGTTATTACTCACATGCAACCAGACAGCCAATAAGAGCGGCGAATTATCGTGGACAAACACTTTGTTGTCCTGCCACCACCACCCCCTCATGTTTGGCGGCCGGATGCGAAATTTAAACAACAAACCTGCGTATTTTACGCAAATAGCACTTTCGACTCTTTTTTTTAACCAATGGCTGTCCGCTTTATTGCAAAGTGCGATGCATTATGTCAGTGGGGCCACGTTTGATTGGATGCGTGCGGAAGAAACGCATGGGTAGCTAGCTAGTTCTCAGAGAGAAGAACAGAACAAATTCACGAAAGGACAATGAATACTTTTTTGTTGTTGTCAAGAAATGAAAATATTTTCCTGTCATCTAGATAGATATGTAAGTAACTAGCCATGTTATTTCAAAGACAGTAGCCTAGACATGACTAGCTAATTACCCCAAGTCAAATATTGTTATAACTAGCTAACTTTAGCTAGCTAGCTAACCCACTTTCTTCTGCGTGACTACCTAAGTAGTTGGCTACCTAGTGTAATAAAAGGTTATTAGCATGTTTTCGGCTATATTGTATTTCCCTCCCTTGGTGTTGACAGGAAATCAGAGGTTATTGTAAGTTAGATAGCTATAAATTGTGAATATCACTGTGCTGCACTGATTGGCAATGGCAACCTCCTTTTTTTCGGGTTTTCATTCATAAGAGAAACATTGAAATAATAAGAGAACGAATACCAGCTAAAGCCCCAAATTATCAAGCGCACACACATAGCTAGCTGACAGGTTGACGTCATCTCACTATGCAAAATGATTTTTTTGGGGGGGGTGAGAAGATTACTAGTTAAAGTGAATGTTTCTGTATGTGTGCCAGGTTATCGGGTGCTGTTGATGAGAGGCTTTCCGCAGGGAGTGTGTCAATGTCAGTGATGATGGCAATTGAGACGGCAGCCCTGGTAGTCCCTGTCACCGCTCTGGAGTTCCTAAGGGAGGAGTGCCTGCTGACAGGTAGGGGATCCCTGGCTAGTTACGTAGTTATAACTGATATGCCATGGCTCATACAGCGTCACAGCTTGGCTAATGGAAAGCGCCTGCGCCCATTTTTCAACTAACCT
This sequence comes from Oncorhynchus tshawytscha, assembly GCF_018296145.1. Taxonomy (NCBI): domain Eukaryota; kingdom Metazoa; phylum Chordata; class Actinopteri; order Salmoniformes; family Salmonidae; genus Oncorhynchus; species Oncorhynchus tshawytscha. The sequence goes on along the minus strand of NC_056444.1, from coordinate 50,568,334 downwards.
GTTATTGGTGATACTTTCTTTATTCTCGATTTGGAAGGAAAGTACATCTTATATCAAGTGATTTTGATTGTGGAAATCTTTTCCAAAGTATTTCCACACATAATAAAGAGATTTATCTGATCATATACATATGTAAGCAAGGTTTGAAATGATTAGGTTTTAGTCAAATATTATATCTGTTTGGGCTTCTTGTGGTCAATTTGCAGCGTACAAATTATTTGTAATTATGTTTCGGCACCCTGACCATGCCCTCAAGAAAAAATAGGCTTGTGGCCGAATGTAGTTGATGATCTCTGCTTTATGCTAGCTACTTATCAATGTCTTTCTCCTAGCTGGAACAGCTAGCAATGGTCGAACTAGAGCCGTGATTTATTAGCCAATCCCTGGCTAGACAATACAAGACCGTCCTTACTGCCTTGTCAAAGCTGCAAGGCATATTCAGAGTAATGTTCAACCTCTCCTTGTCCCAGTCTGTAATCCCAAAATGTTTTAAGATGACCACCATCATTCCTGTCCCCAAGAACTGAGGCTTCATGCCACAATGACTACCGCCCTGTAGCACTCACATCTGTAATCATGAAGTGCTTTGAGAGGCTGGTTATGGCACACATTAACTCCAACATCCCAGACACTCTAGACCCACTCCAATGTCCATACCATAGATGATGCTATCTCAATTGCTCTCCACAGTGCCTTCATCCACCTAGATAAGAGGAATACCTACGTGAGAATGCTGTTCATTGACTACAGCTCAGCATTCAACACCCTTTGTCCCCTCCAAGCCTGTCACCAAGCTTAGGACTCTGGGTCTGAACACCTCCCTCTGCAACTGGATCCTGGAATTCCTGACGGGCCGACCCCAGGTGGTGAGGATAGGCAACTTCACCTCCGCCACGCTGATCCTCAACACGGGCCCCTCAGGGGTGCGTGCTCAGCCCCCTCCTGTACTCCCTGTTCACTCATGACTGCAAGACCAGGCACAACTCCAACACCATCATTAAGTTTGCCGATGACACAACAGCGGTAGGCCTGATCACCGACAACAACGAGACAGCCTATAGGGAGGAGGTCAGAGACCTGGCCGTGTGCTGCAAGGACAACAACCTCTCCCTCAACGTGATCAAGACAAAGGAGATGATTGTGGACTACAGGAAAAAGAGGATCGGAGCACACCCCCCATTCTCATCGATGGGGATGCAGTGGAGCAGGTTGAGAGCTTCAAGCTCCTTGGTGTCCACATCACCGATAAAGAACATGGTCCAAGCACACCAAGACAGTCGTGAAGAGGGCACGACAAAACCTATTCCCCCTCAGGAGACTGAAAAGATTTGGTATGAGTCCTCAGATTCTCAAATGGTTCTACAGCTGCACCATTGAGAGCATCTTGACTGGCTATGTCATTGCCTGGCATAGCATTAGCACCGCCCTCGATCGCATGGTGCTACAGAGGTTGGTGTGGACAGCCCAGTACATCACTTGGACCGAGCTCCCTACCATCCTGGATATCTGTGTCAAGCGGTGTGGTAGAAATGCCCGGAAAATCATTATAGACTCCAACCACCCAAGCCATAGACTATTCTCTTTGCTTCTGCACGGCAAGCCGTACCGGTGCATCAAGTCTGGCACCAACAGACTCTTGAACGGCTTCTATCCACAAGCAATAAAAATCGAACAAAAATAGCTACACAGACTATATGAGTTAAGCTTACATCTTTGTTGACCTTTTATTTATATTTTTGTACTGTCTCTATGCACACTCAGAGGGCCCTACACACTCACTCACACACACACACACACACACTCCATCTGCTCAATCGCACATAATATGCACATACATTTATACTGACTCTACACACCCACACATCCACTCACATACAAGCTGCTGCTATTCTGTTTATCTTCTATCCTGTTTCCTAGTCCCCTCACCCCTATACATATCTACCTCCATCACTCCAGTATCCCTGCACATTGTAAATATGGTATTGAACTGACCCTGTATATAGTATGGTATTGAACTGACCCTGTATATAGTATGGTATTGAACTGACCCGGTATATAGTATGGTATTGAACTGACCCGGTATATAGTATGGTATTGAACTGACCCGGTATATAGTATGGTATTGAACTGACCCGGTATATAGTATGTTATTAAACTGACCCTGTATATAGTATGGTATTGAACTGACCATGTATATAGTATGGTATTGAACTGACCCTGTATATAGTATGGTATTGAACTGACCATGTATATAGTATGGTATTGAACTGGCCCTGTATATAGTATGGTATTGAACTGACCTGGTATATAGTATGGTATTGAACTGACCCGGTATATAGTATGGTATTGAACTGACCCTGTATATAGTATGGTATTGAACTGACCCTGTATATAGTATGGTATTGAACTGACCCTGTATATAGTATGGTATTGAACTGACCCTGTATATAGTATGGTATTGAACTGACCCTGTATATAGTATGGTATTGAACTGACCCGGTATATAGTATGGTATTGAACTGACCCGGTATATAGTATGGTATTGAACTGACCCTGTATATAGTATGGTATTGAACTGACCCGGTATATAGTATGGTATTGAACTGACCCGGTATATAGTATGGTATTGAACTGACCCTGTATATAGTATGGTATTGAACTGACCAGGTATATAGTATGGTATTGAACTGACCCGGTATATAGTATGGTATTGAACTGACCTGGTATATAGTATAGTATTGAACTTACCCTGTATATAGTATGGTATTGAACTGACCCTGTATATAGTATGTTACTTACTTATTGTGTTCTTCATATTTCTTCTTATTTCTCGTGTGTTTTTTCTCGTATTACGTTGCTATTGATTATTGCATTGTTGGGTTTTGAGTTTGCAAGAAAGGTATTTCACTGTGCTAGTGATTGTGACATTAAAAACCCTTGCATGATCAATCTGATCTGGGCCATGTTCCAAATACTTATAAATTGTATCCTTCCTCTCTTCCTTTGTCCCTTCCTATGCGCTGTCATTAAGTGCGATTAGATATTTGACATGTGCATGCGTCCATACAGGTGAGGGTCCGATCCTGACAGTGTACCGCCTCCAATCTCAGTCCAAAGCCTCCACCTCACTGAGCGTGCTCCTCAACTACCGCATCCATGGGATTCGTCCCAAACCACAGACAGGAGACAGACGGACCAGTGACACAGACGATGAGGTGGTAGTGTTTGGAGGGAAGGCTGTGCGCTTGCTGAGGCTGAGTGCTGGAGGGCAGAGGCTAGAGCCGCTGGGCCCCCTCATGGAGCTGCCCGACTGGGCCCTGGATGTCCGCTGGGTCTCTGGAGAGAAAGGTCCACTCCTCGGCGTGGCTCTGGCCCACAACGCTGCTCTGTTGCTGGATCCTGTTGAGGGCTGCGTCCTGGCCCTCTGCTCTTGCCAGGAGGGGTGTTTGCTGTACTCCGCCCTGCTCCTGGGTGGGAACTGGGAGGACTCTGTCCTGGTTGGGGGGACAGTGTTCAACCAGCTGGTGCTCTGGAGGCCAGGAGGGGCACAGCCGGGCGGGAAGGCCCCAGTGGAGAGACGTCTGCCAGGTCACAGTGGCGTCATCTTTAGCCTCTGTTACCGCCGGGAGACTGGCTGGCTGGCCTCCGCCTCGGACGACCGCAGTGTGAGGGTCTGGGGGGTGGGGGACCTGGGGGTGCTGGAGGGGGTGTGGAGACCCCAGCCCGACGTGTCTGCGGGTGTTGTATGGACACCAAGCCAGGGTGTTTTCCGTCAAGCTGTCCCCTGGACGGGTGTACAGCGCTGGGGAGGACGGGGCCTGTCTGCTGTGGGACTGGGGAGGTGGGGGAGGGTGGCTCGGACACTGAAAGGCCACCGGTCCGGGGGTGAGGGCGCTGGCAGTCAGTGAGGGAGGGGACGGCCAGGGCAGGTGGGTGGCCACCGGAGGGGCAGATGGAGGGATCCGCCTGTGGCGGGTGGGGGGCAGAGAAGGGAGATGCCGATGGAGGGCAGGGGGACACAGAGATCCTGGTGGACCTAGGCTTCCAGGGCCGAGGCGTCCCCAAGGTGGTGGGTGTGGTGGGGGATGGGCACTGGATCCAGGGCAGGGTGGTGGTGAACACAGACCATGGAGAGGTCTACCTCTATGAGGGGGCGGTGGGGTCTCCTATGGGAGGGGGGCCCTGAGTTCCAGTCCTACTGTGTGATGGAGTTGCTACAGGTGAGGGGTTGGGGGGCTGCTGCATCCAGGGAGGGGCTGTGTGCTTTAGGCAGCCTCAGTGGAGGGGTGCAGGTCTTCCCCCTGTCGCAGCCTGGCGCGGGGGTGTTGCTGAGGGCAGGGCCAGGGAAAGTCCACAGTGTGCTGTGGGTGAAGTGCCAGGCAGAGGGGCAGGGGCGAGGGGGGTACCTGCTGGCATCCGGAGCAGAGGGCCTGGTCCATCGTTGGCAGGTGGAGGTAGAGATGAGAGACACTGGACTGGCTCTCAGGGTGGAACCACTCCGTCCTCTCCTTCTGCCTCCCTGTGCCAAACGCTGGCTCACTGCTGTAGTTTACCTCAACCGCCCACAGGGGGCACTGTGGGTATGTGGAGACAGGAGAGGATCACTGCTGCTGTTTGAAGAGAGTGAACACCACCAAGAGAAGAAGAGGGGAGCTGGAGAAGAGCGTGAGGATGAAGAGAGGGGAAGAGAGGCACATAATGGGCTGGTTGAAAGCCATGATGAAAAGGGGGACGTGGTAGTCGGAGAGGAGGATGAGGAGAGAGAGGCCAGCAGGGCAGGGCTGACCCTCCAGCCTGTGAGCTCTCTGTTCGGGGTGCATGGAAAGCAGGGGGTGACGTGGGTGTCGGAGCACCAGGGGCTGCTGTACAGTGCGGGGAGAGATGGCTGTGTGAGAGTCCTCCGGGTTGGACCAGAGGGACTGGAGGTTTTGAGGGTCCAGCGGGCCTGCAGGGGGATGGAGTGGCTGGAGAGAGTTCTGCTTCTGGAACCCCAGGACTCTGAAGAGGAGCAGAGGGCCCAGGAACCACAAGGAAGTGGGAAAGAGGCCCGCTTTGTGATCGTGGGCTTCCATTCGGT
>NC_056444.1:50380757-50558257 GCF_018296145.1 Oncorhynchus tshawytscha | reverse complement strand
ATCGAGGAGAGGCTGCAAGGAGAGGAAAAGTGGACAGAAATGCGCTCGTATGAAATTAGACTCCTCAGGCAAATGGCGTTTACAGGGTGGAATCCCAAAATAATTGTATAAAGTGACAAAAACACATTTTACTAGTTGTGCAAGACATTTTATAGATAAAGGGACAAGTAGCATGCATACAGTTTTTATGTCTGCGGGCTTTTCTCCAAGAATACAACAGCTGATTCTGAAGGCGTGTGGCAGATATTCAAAACTCTTATGTGAAGTAATCCGGTAGGATGCACTTGTGCCTCCTCGCCTTAAGGAGGCTATCGAAGTGGGGAGGACCATCTTCCCTTTGCCTACTAACGAATTGACACACTCCTCGACCACTTCGGGGTTTCGGGGTCACGGAGGAGACCCCCTAGGGAGCGTCTTCAAATAGATAACAAGAACAAGAAAATGCCCCTTGTGTTGCTATTTTGACTTCCAATCCAGTATCTATTTGAAGATGCTCCCTAGGAGCAGCATGCAGTGAACAGACATACTGCCTTTCCAATAAAGAAAAGTGCTGGCATGTAATATGGACACTGCAACATCAGTGTTAACATTATCAGTCCGTGTCAATGCTATCTGGTCTAAGAGACCTGCTCCTGTCTCCTCTCCTGTCTCCTCCCCTGTCTCTTCTCCTGTCTCTTCTCCTGTCTCCTCTCCTGTCTCCTCTCCTGTCTCCTCTCCTGTCTCTTCTCCTGTCTCCTCTCCTGTCTCCTCTCCTGTCTCCTCTCCTGTCTCCTCTCCTGTCTCTCTCCTGTCTCCTCTCCTGTCTCCTCTCCTGTCTCCTCTCCTGTCTCCTCTCCTGTCTCCTCTCCTGTCTCCACTCTTGTCTCCACTCTTGTCTCCACTCTTGTCTCCACTCCTGTCTCCTCTCCTGTCTCCACTCCTGTCTCCTCTCCTGTCTCCTCTCCTGTCTCCACTCCTGTCTCCACTCCTGTCTCCACTCCTGTCTCCTCGCCTGTCTCCACTCCGTGTTTCCACTCCTGTCTCCTCTCTCCACTCCGCTCCTCTTTGTTGGCTCTCAAGTGTTTGTTTTCCTCTGACTTTGTCCTCTGTCAACACACAGACACTTGATCATATCAACCGAGAGACACAGGGCAAGAAGAGCGGGCAAGAACTAGAGCAAGGAAATCCACATGAAAAAGGATTCCCTTTGTACGCTGAGTGTACAAAACATTAGGAACACCTTCCTAATACTGAGTGGCACCCTCTTTTGCCCTCAGGACAGCCTCAATTTATCAGGGGCATGGACTCTAGAAAGTGTTGAAAGTGTTTCACATGGATGCTGGCCCATGTTGACTCCAATCCTTCCCACAGTTATGTCAAGTTGGCCAGATGGGAAACTGTTGAGCGTGACAAACCCAACAGCTTTGCAGTTCTTGACACAACCCGGTGCGCCTGGCACCTAATACCATACGCCATTCAAAGACACTTAAATCTTTTGTCTTGCCCATTCACCCTCTGAATGGCAATCCATGTCTCAATTGTCTCGAGGCTTAAAAATCCTTCTTTAACCTGTCTCCCATCCCCTTCATCTACATTAATAAAAGTGGATTGAACAAGTGACATAAATAAGGGATCATTTCACTCGGGCAGCCTATGTCATGAAAAAAGCAGGTGTTCCTAATGTCTTGTACAGTCAGTGTGTCGCCTATGCTTGATTTAGTAAAACACTTTTATACACATGAATACTTTGCTGGCACATTTACTATACAAATTCAAAGACAACCTCGCCCTATGTCAACTGTATATCAGTGCGAAACGAAGGTACTTCGAAGCTGAAATCCATGAAGGGGGAAACAGCGCCACTGTTCGGCCCCCAGCGCCTTTGTTATTGTTTTTGTTTTGTTGATGAAACGAAAAGAGAGAGGAGCGTCTAGCGTCGTGGTTAAAAAAAAAGTCACATGACATATTCTGCAGTTCTAATCACGCGTGCAATGATGTCCTTAGGGAAAGACAGTGTTCGTTGTTTGAAAACTCATTTCTTGTTAGCTTGAAAACGGTCTGTTTGAACATTTACTGCCTTGTCTGTTCAACATGGAAGAATCTCCCCTCCTCCACAGCCAAGCCGACTATGACAACCCACCAGCGCCCCTCTCAGGCCGCACGGAGGAAGCGCACCCAGACGGGCCAGACCTCCGCCAACCTTCCCCCGGACAGCATGACCCCGTGGGGCGGACTGTCCCTGTCCGAATCCTCCTTCACCAGAATCCCTCCGCCCCCGCCCGCCCCTCTCCCCACACCTCTGCCCCCCCAACTCCCCCGACACCTGTCGGGGGGTGTCGGTGTCCGGAGCCCTGCCCCCTCGCCCCCAGTCACAGCTCCCACGGAGGGGAGCAGGGCCGTGAGGGTGAGGCGCAGGGTGCCCCCCAGCACAGGCTCCCCGTGCCCCCGCTTGCCCCCACTCAGACCCGTCACCAACCTCAGCTTCTCTCGCAGCTTCACCTTCTCCTTCTTTGAGCTGCCACTGCACCAGTCCCCCCACAGCCGCGCTGAACGCGTCCGAGACCTCATGCTGCTGCTGAGACAGATCCAGTACTGACTAACCGCACTACACCGTGACCCAGAGCAGCGACTCAGTACTGACCACAGCATGGCTATTAACTAGGACAATACTTGACCACTCACCAGGACAATGGTCCAGCTCTGGTTGCATCACAATTACATCAAGTCCAAGCACTGGCACCGGTGGTCAGGCACGATCCTTCTGAAAATGCGGGACTACTGTCCAGTACTGACCAACTTGATGGCACACCAAGGACCACAACAGGACCAAGGTTATCTGCAGATATTCTGAACCCTTTCTGATTAACTCAGTCCAGGGATACTGCTTTTAAAGCACATTTATTCTCAGCGTTTGTATGTTAGTGTGCCCAGTGATTGGAGTACTAAACATTTGTGTGTGTGTGTGTGACGTGTTAAGAATTTGTTTGTTCTTATTGGCTGTCTGGATCTGGGGGTGAGGCTTTGAGACAGTGTAGCACGGGTTAAATTAGGTAATTTATCAGATTAAAACGTATCAACAAAAAAATAACAGATTTTTTAAAAAACATACCAAGTTAAAACTCAGAATAATTGGATGCTAGAGTTTTATGTAGCCTGATATGCTAATCAAAGTCTGTCTAAGTTCATGTTTCTTGTAGTAGTTATAATGTGGCAAATGTTCCCATTGTCGGTTGGTAATCATTCTCTCCCAAGACATGGTAATTTAAACATCTGTATTTCTCTCTCAAAATCATAAGATTATAGCATTTAATTTAGTCGTCTTTACACTTTATACGATGTAAAGAAAGTTCATGTTTGATCTAATGTGTCAATGTTTATAATGTAAGGCTGGCAAGAATTCTCTCCTGAGACTTTTCAACGTCTCCATTTGTGTCAGAATTATTTGGGCGCATTTGTTTCTAGTCATTATGTCACTTTATATTCTACAATGTGATGTGGCAAATGGCTATAATGCACAGCTCGTTTGAGAGCCTAAGATGCTTTATCCCAAGACCTTTATGCATATCAGTACAGCAGAAGAATCAACCCACACCTACAAAATCATCAAAAGTGGTGCACACTCATACTCACACACCTCTAAGCTACTCCACAGACCCCCCGTGCTGACTGACATGGTGTCACGTGTGGGTATCTGATGTCAGTGGACTTTGAGACGGGTGTGCCGAGGCGTTGATGTTCATTTGGACCTTTTCATCAGGATGACAATCTGTGATAACCCTGTCGTCTCTGTGAGATCACGGGCAGGCACATCCCCGGTGGCATCAGGCTAAGGGGCCAGAGATTCACATCATTTCATTCCCATCAAAACGTTGTTGTCTTTCGTTGTCTCATGTTCCAGAGAAACCGCTGCAATATTTTAAACAAATGTCAGGGGATCAGAATTTTAAAAGAGGATCATTTTTTAGCTTGTTTTTTTTATTTTTTATTTTTTTTACTGCCCCCTGAGCATGTTGGTACAGTATGTATAATTATAATTAATATAATTATTATAATATGTCTACTGTACCAACTCTGCTCTACTACTTTGTGTGATAAGACATGAAATGCTAGTTAAATCGTGGGATGTTCTACTTATGTCCACCTTTTATCATGCCAATTGAAGGTTACACCATGACATAGTTGACTACTCGATTCTGGTTGGGCTCGAAGGGAAGTCAGTTTGATCCATTTTTATCCAGTCCGTGAGACATGTTCCATTCTCCATAACTTTTTGCTCCTTCTGTCATTCCAAAGGACACGGAAACAACAGACACTGAAATACAACCGGACTTTGTATACCAGCTCACTTTTCCCTTCTCCTACTGATAATGCTATTCGATGCAGAGCCGAGTTTAGTTTATTACAACGAGAGGCATCTGACTTCACTTACACGTGTGACTCACAGTGTTTCTTGGACCATGTATTATGGAACGGGCCCAGATAGATCCAGTCCCCACTGTCGACAAGATCTTGTGGAATTATTAAGGAATAATTCATGATCCAAATGTAATCAGGGGCATTTCCACTCCAATCTGTGTTTGTTAACGGTTCCTAAAAGATTAGAGTATTACAGTAGTTTTGTGTTTCCCTGATTTCATATGTGTAATGTTTTCCTCAGGTCTCCACACTGTTGTAGGCGTTGAGGGATTGGTTCAGTGTAGTACAGGCTGATGTCTTGTAATCCAACAACCATTATAAACTGGGTGGTTCAAGCCCTGAATGCTGATTGGCTGAAAGCTGTGGTATATCAGACCGTATGCAATGGGTATGACATTTACATTTTCTTTTTACGGCTTTAATTATGTTGGTAACCATTTTATAATACCAATAAGGCCCCTCAGGGGTTTGTGATATGTGGCCAATATACCACGGCTAAGGGCTGTGTCCAGGCACTCCACGTTGTGTCGTGCTTAAGACCAGCCCGAGCTGTGGTATATTGGCCATATACACCACACCCCTTCGGGCCTTATTGCTTAACTATACTAGTGGATGTAGGATTTCGAAAATACATTAGTTTGTTAGATAGCTTAAGTCCTGTGAATGTGACAGTGTGCTGTTTAATCAACTGTAGATGGGCCAGGATATCAAGGAGTTTGCTTGGGTTCTCCCTACTTTTAAGCCAGGGCTCTTTTGGTTACGTCCCAAATGGCATCCTATTCCCTGTGTAGTGCACTACTTCGGGTGCCATTCTGTCTGAATGCGAGCCACGATAAAGGAAGTTTTCAGCAGCGTTGAATCGCTGAGGGGAAGGGAACGGATTGCCCCGCTGCTCTGAGCAGAGTTCAAGGCTTCACTCCACCCTCCCCGGCACACGTGGTGTACGGTAAACACACTCACATGACATCAGCCTGCTCATTCTCTCTGGACATAGTTGTGTACAGGTTTTGTCTTCACCTAGTATTTAGTCTCCCACACACACACGGTCGGGTTATTTTTCTATTTAATTGCTATGCTATTCTTTTGCACTTTCACTCTAATTATATCTTAACTGGCTCACTGAACTATTCATACACAAAATAGAGAGAAATTGGCAAATGGAAAATTGGCAGCAGTCAGACCGTCCTTATATAGCAGTGCTGGAGAGTGTTCCTGCACTGTGCCTTTGACTTCGAGATGGACAGTATTATTCTTAATCCGGTCCGGCCTGATCACACAGCCATGCTGGACGAAGCACAGTTGGATATACTGGGTCAGCGGTTGGGAAAGAAGTCCCGGTCGGTTTGGGAGAGGGTGAAGGCGGAATGCTGGTGAGACAGTGGAGCCTTGTTGCTCCAGCGCGGCATTCATGCTCTATATTTCCATTGTGGCGTGAATGTTAACCCCACCCCCCAGTAGTCTGGGGCATCGCGAAGGACATACTGCATATTATTATGAGGGACAATATCACATTGTTGGTGTTTCTTTAAAATATTACATTTCCTTTTTATATTTTAACACATTTTTTATTTGGCCTACATATTCATACCTGTCAAATTCAACAGAGAGAAATGAACCATTTATGTCTACGATTGAACCCCAGCTCTGGTTGTGTCTCCTCTACCAGGTGTTCTGGTCCCAGGCTGAAGAGCTGTATGTTGTCATCTGTTCCTGTCCTCTCCTGGCTGCCCCGCTACTCCCTCAGAGACAACGCCATCGGAGACCTGATTTCGGGCGTCAGTGTGGGTATCATGCACCTACCCGGAGGTACCACTGACTACCTGCAGCTACAGATATGAATGAGATTGATACGCCCCTGGTTATACCTACCGCTCATGTCTGCTTTAGGCCAGACGCTTCACTCTCTGTGTTTCTCTCTCTCTCTCTCCCCCCCCTAAGGCCTGTCTAATGCGTTGCTGGCCGGGGTGCCGCCTGTGTTTGGTCTCTACACCTCTTTCTATCCGTCGGTCATCTACTTCATCTTTGGGACGTCCAGACACCTCTCAGTGGGTGAGTGTTAACACGGACCTCTGCGTCACCCTCATCACCTGAAGGGGTGGGCATAATCCAATTCCTTCACAGGCTTTCTTTTCTTTTCAGTTAGTGCTGAATGAGTGAAATGTGGGTTTGAGTTCAGTTAGCCTGAGCGAGGAACGAGTGCAAGGCTTTGAATATGACATCGGTGCGTTTCCATGCATGACGGGCACACAGGTACTTTCGCCATTCTCTCTATCATGATTGGCACTGTGACGGGCAACGTGGAGTTGCTTAGCAACGGTGTCGAGGAGCGGGAGGGCGATGGAGGGATGGCTCGAGTGTGTGTGGCAGTACAACTTACCTTCCTTTGTGGCCTTATACAGGTGAGAGCGCGCGCGCACACACACACACACACACGTCTTAGGATGACAGGCTAGATCTGTTACTTGTCCCTCTCTACAGATAGTGTTGTTCTTGATGAGAGGAGGGGATGTGTGTCACTGGCTGTCTCAGCCCCTGGTGAGCGGCTATACCACGGCGGCAGCCCTTCATATCACCATCTACCAGCTGCCTCTACTCTTTGGCATCCCAACCAACAGACACAGCGGTTTCCTGGCTGTAGGCTGGGTGAGCTTTGTGTGTGTGTGTGTGTGTGTGTGTGTGTGTGTGTGTAGGAGACAGAGGGAGTGTGAGAAACCGGTTACAGTGTGTGTGTGTGTGTGTGTGTGTGTGTGTGTGTGTGTGTCCCTGTCTTCATTCCTGTTCCCTGGTGTGTGTCAGACGCTGGTTGATGTGCTGTCTAGAGTGACTAACGCAACGCCTGGGACGCTGGTTGTCTCCGCCGTCTCCATGGTGATCCTGGTGGGAGGCAAGATGCTGAATAGACTCTTCAAGACCAAGCTACCCATGCCCATTCCATGGGAGCTAGTGCTGGTAGAAATACACACACACACACACACACACACACACACACACACACACACACACACACACACACACACACACACAGTCAGACATGAGTCAGAATTGCATAAAGGTCTTTCTGTTGAAGACTGTTCCAGTGTGATGACTTCATCTCCTCCGTCCTCTTCATTTTATCCTCAGATAACGCTGGCCACCTTCCTGTCAGTGCAGTTGGACTTGTCAGGACAACATGGTGTCCAGGTAGTAGGACACATACCCACTGGGTTAGTCCTACTGTCTCTCATCGTATTGTTTGTGCCATGTCAAATGAATTTACTTGTGACATAAAACTTGAGTTATTACCGTGTTATGTTCACAGGCTACATGGGCTGAATACAGAAATATGATGAAACTCCCAGTATGTCCCCTCTCTCTTTCCGTGGCTCCAGCTTGTCTCCCCCAGCCCTCCCCTCTCTAGCCCAGGCCAAACAGCTGTTTGGTCCTGCTCTGTCCCTGGCTGTGGTGGGCTTTGGCTTTACCTCCTCCATGGGCAGAATGTTTGCACACAGACATGATTACGCCATAGACAGCAACCAGGTAACAGAGAAATGAGCTCTCACATGGTCTCCTAATGGACTCACTATATTCACTCCGCTGTTAGGAGGACCAGTTTCTCTCTCACTGCTATAATTGGTCTCTTCCTGCTGCAGGACCTGTTGGCGATAGGACTCTGCAACACAATTGGAGGGATGTTCCACTGTTTTGCCGTCAGCTGCTCGTTGTCACGCAGTACGGTCCAAGAAAGTATTGGGGTGAAAACTCAGGTGGAGTTTTCTATTTTTCTTTTTAAAGCTGGAATTTGGTACATTGCTGTGCTTCCATTCCGTCACAAGAGGTGTTGAGCGATGAGGTGTTAGATGGGGTTGAGGTCAGGGCTCTGTGCCAGCTAGTCAAGTTCTTCCACACTGATCTCGACAAACCATTTCTGTATGGACCTCGCTTTGTGCACGGGGGGCATTGTCATGATGAAACAGGAAAAGTCCTTCACCAAACTGTTGCCACAAAGTTGGAAGCCCAAAATCATCTAGAATGTCATTGTATGCTGTAGCGTTAAGATTTCCCTTCACTGGAACTAAGAGGCATAGCCAGAACCATGAAAAACAGCCCCAGACCATTATTCCTCCTCCACCAAACATTACAGTTGACACAATGCATTGGAGCAGGTAGCGTTGTCCTGGTATCCACCAAACCCAGTCAGACTGCCAGATGGTGAAGCGTGATTCATCACTCCGGAGAACGCGTTTCCACTGCTCTAGAGTCCAATGGCGGCGAGCTTTACACCACTCCAGCCGACACTTGGCATTGCGCATGGTGATCTTGGGCTTGTGTGGCCTACCACTTCGCGGCTGAGCTTTTGTGCTCCTAGACGTTTCAACTTCACAATAACAGCCCTTACAGTTGACCGGGTCAGCTCTAGCAGGGCAGAAATTTGATGAGCTGACTTGTTGGAAAAGTGGCATCCTACGATGATGTCACGTTGAATGTCACTGAGTTCTTCAGTAAGGCCATTCCACTGCCAATATTTGTCTATGGAGGTTGCAAGGCTGTGTGCTATATTTTATACATCTGTCAGTAACGAGTGTGGCTGAAATAGCCAAATCCACTCATTTGAGATGGGTGTCCACATACTTTTGTCAGTAACGAGTGTGGCTGATATAGCCAAATCCACTAATTTGAGAGGGGTGTCCACATACAGTGTATATACAAAAGTATGTAATTCTCATTGAAAGGAAGTCAAAGAAGTGGTAGATCTGTTCAATGTGCACTATTTCTACGCTTCCCGTTTCTATGTTTTTGCATCTTTTACTTTCGATTTTATACACCAGCTTCAAAGAGCTAAAAAATACAAAGTGTTTTGGTTAGAGAAAATATATTTCCCAGCAGTTTAGATGTTAAAATGATTCTCTACACGATACACTTGCTTGTTTTGTCACATAAACTGAAATTGGGTGAAGTATACACATTTTTGCAACCAGGAAATGAACAAATGAATTGTTCTTTGTGATAGACATACTGTAGTATTACATGTGAGAGGGATGCAGAAATGTAAAGCCTGTCTGGAATTGAACCCTGGTCTGCCGTGGGGAATATGTAGTCCATAGTTGGCTGTGTGCTAAACACCGGCACGGGGTCAAGTCTTAATCTCACATCTTCCCTCACTTATATGCATCCCACTCTTTTGCTCTCTCTTTTCTAATCTCTCCCCCTCGCTCCTCCTGTCCACAGGCGGCTGGGCTTCTCTCTGCTCTGATGATGCTCTCCATCTTGCTGAAGATTGGACATCTCTTTGAGCAGCTGCCAATAGTACTCAAGTCATTTATAACACCTTCTACATTCCCTTCTCTAACACTGAAATCAGATGTTTTGTCTGTGTTTGCATTCATTTGTTTGTTTTGGTGTTCATATGCTTCTGTTTCATTCTCTGCCTTTGTGTTTGTAAGTGTTTATACTTGTTGCTCTGTCTCTATGTGTGTGTGTGTGTTACAGGCAGTGTTAGCAGTGGTCATTGTGGTAAATCTGCAAGGGATTCTGGGTCAGTTTCGGGAAGTCCCAGTGCTCTGGGCATCTGACCGTTTGGACCTGGTATGTCAACCTCCAAATAACATCCATCATCCATTTCGTATGCCTTCAGTCATTCTGATGACCCATCACTGATCACCCCAGATAGGCCTCTAATCCAGGGACTTTCCTGTGTCCCTCTCCCTACAGCTGGTGTGGGTGTTCACCCTGATCTTCACCCTGATTTTCAACCTGGATCTTGGCCTGGCTGCTGCTCTGGCCCTCTCTCTGATCACTGTTGTCTACAGGACTCAACTGTGAGTGTGTCGGTCACTCGTTAGGTGGCGTGCATGTTATGGGATTCGCATGACACCTATGGAAAATCATTCACGTCTGTTCTTTCTCATTTTGTCTTTTTGTATTCATCTGTCTGTCTGTCTGTCTGTCTCTTGATCGCTCTCCCAGCTCCCACAGTGCAGTGCTGGGTCATATTCCTGCGACGGACTGCTACAGGGACCTACGTCTCTATGCTGAGGTAACCTTTATGACAGCCATTGAGAAACCTTTCACCTGAACTCACTAACCAGTCCCTGCTGTGCTGCTGATGAACAACACCCTGCTCTGCTCTGTGTTTCACAGGCCAGGCCGGTTCCTGGAGTTACTGTATTCTCCTGCTCCAACCCGCTGTACTTTGCAAATGCTGAGCTGTTCTTCAGCTCTCTCAGAAAGGTAGGTAGGCTACATGCTATGAGACATAAACTACAACTCAACCCAGACAATATAGCATAAACTACAACTTAACCCAGACAATATAGCATAAACTACAACTCAACCCAAGCAATATAAAATAAACTACAACTCAACCCAGAGAGTATAACAAACTACAACTCAACCCAGACAATATAGCATAAACTACAACTCAGCGCAGAACCTGTTTGTTTCTGCATAGTTGTGCATTCCTTCACGTACTTACTGTAGGTTGACAGCTGCAATTCATGCAATGTGAAAGTCTACGAACATTAGCAAGTGTGTGTGGGTGTGTGTGTTTTGTGAAAACAGTCTGTGCAGCGTGTCCAACTGGAGAATGCAGCCCTCATTGAGAACCAGCCCTTACCTCAAATGCAAGGCGCAAGGCACTGTCTGGTGCTAGAGTTTAGCTCAGTCATCTTCATGGACTCTATGTCAATCAAAGCACTATGTAAGGTGAGCCCAAACAGTCATTACCTGAAACAAATAACAGTGAGTATGAGACAGGGAAAGGGAACAAGAGATATTCCATACTGTGCTGTGCAACACACTGTGTTTTTCCGTTGTGGCAGGTTGTGGAGGAAATGGAGGAGCAGGGGGTCAGTGTGTTTCTGGCTGCTTGCCCAGGTAAATTCCCCTCAAACTTCCTGCTACTGCCATAACAACCTCACCTACTTATAAAACTCCCTGGTCTACCCTCAAAACAGTGATGGATGTACTGTAACATATACAGTTGAAGTCGGAGGTTTACATACACCTTAGCCAAATACATTTAAACTCAGTTTTTCACAATTCCTGACATTTAACCTCTTACAAGTAAAAATTCCTGTCTTAGGTCAGTTAGGATCACCACTTCATTTTAAGAATGTGAAATGTCAGAATAATAGTCGAGAGAATGATTTATTTCAGCTTTATTTCTTTCATCACATTCCCAGTGGGTCAGAAGTTTACATACCCTCAATTAGTATTTGGTAGCATTGCCTTTAAATTGTTTAACTTGGGTCAAACGTTTTGGGTAGCCTTCCAAAAGCTTCCCACATTAAGTTGGGTGAATTTTGGCCCATTCCTCCTGACAGAGCTGGTGTAACTGAATCAGGTTTATAGGCCTCCTTGCTCGCATACACTTTTTCAGTTCTGCCCACAAATGTTCTATAGGATTGAGGTCAGGGCTTTGTGATGGCCACTCCAATACCTTAACTTTGTTGTCCTTAAGCCATTTTGCCACAACTTTGGAAGTATGTTTGGGGTCATTGTCCATTTGGAAGACCCATTTGCGACCAAGCTTTAACTTCCTGACTGATGTCTTGAGATGTTGCTTCAATATATCCACATAATTTTCCTCGCTCATGATGCCATCTATTTTGTGAAGTGCACCAGTCCCTCCTGCAGCAAAAGCATCCCCACAACATGAGGCTGCCACCCCCGTGCTTCACGGTTGGGATGGTGTTCTTCGGCTTGCAAGCCTCCCCCTTTTTCCTCCAAACATAGCGATGGTCATTACGGCCAAACAGTTCTATTTTTGTTTCATCAGACCAGAGGACATTTCTCTCATCTTCACAAGGTCCTTTGCTGTTGCACTTTTCTCACCAAAGTACGTTCATCTCTAGGAGACCGAACGCATCTCCTTCCTGAGCGGTATGACGGCTGCGTGGTCCCATGGTGTTTATACTTGCGTACTATTGTTTGTACTGATGAACGTGGTTCCTTCAGGTGTTTGGAAATTGCTCCCAAGGATGAACCAGACTTGTGGAGGTCTACAATTATTTTTCTGAAGTCTTGACTGATTTTTTAAAAATTTCCCCATGATGTCAAGCAAAGAGGCACTGAGTTTGAAGGTAGGCCTTGAAATACATCCACAGGTACACCTCCAATTGACTAAAGCCATGACATAATTTTCTGGAATTTTCTAAGCTGTTTAACGGCACAGTCAACTTAGTGTATGTAAACTTCTGGCCCACAGGAATTGTGATACAGTGAATTATAAGTGAAATAATCTGTCTGTAAACAACTGTTGGAAAAAGGACTTGTGTCATGCACAAAGTAGATGTCCTAAACGACTTGCCAAAACTATAATTTGTTAACAAGAAATTTGTGGAGTGGGTAAAAAATGAGTTTTAATGATTCCAATCTGTCTGCGACCAAGCTTTAACTTCCTGACTGTATGTAAACTTCCGACTGTATTTCATATTGTGAAATTTGGCGCTGGACATTGCTCTTATACCTCTCAGGACATTGATTGTACTGTTTTTGGTGCAAGATGTGATTGCAGTTGCTTTAGAAATCAGTTTCAAATTGTAGGGTAATGTGCATGTCAGTTTCAAATTGTAGGGTAATGTGCATGTCAGTTTCAAATTGTAGGGTAATGTGCATGTCCGTTTCAGATTGTAGGGTAATGTGCTTGTGTGTTACCTGTGTCATGTAGACAGGCTGGTGATCAAGCTGCAGGCCCAGGGCTTCGTCCCAAACACTCTGTCCAGGTCCTGCCTCTTCCCGTCAGTGCACCACGCTGTCCAACACTGCCAGATATCGCCTCCCATGGCTGTGAATATGTTCCCTTTTTCTATATGCTTTGCTACTGGCATCGCTACCTCATATCCTACGTCTACCAATGTGTCTGTTGGAATTAGTCTGTCTGCTTTGTGATTGTTTCCTACCTCTGCATTGATGTTGTTCTTCTGCTCCTGTAGGACCACAACACAGAGCTGAGTGAGTGTTGATGTGCAGCCTGCAGCTCATGGAGTGGATGGGAAAACGCCACCGTGGAATTCCAGCCTCAATCAGAATACGCAGTAGACTGAACTCCCAGCTCAAGCTGGCGTCGGCGATAGGACGATGAAAATGCTTTCCTTTTGAGCTCCTTCGCCAACGCTGTGGTTCAACGTCTTCTTTTGAGCTATGAAAAGACAGCAGATGGATTGGAGCCAGCCGGAGTCCGTCTGTCTGTCTGTCTGTCTGCCTCTGTCAGTGTGCCTGTCTTCCGATCTCTAAAACATGTCCAGGTCCAACCACCCCCTGCGCCATTAGGGGTGTCTGTGGGGGTTTAATGGTTGGGCGTCGCTCCTGCACCTCCTCCAATGAGATCAGACACTCATGGGAAGTGGGTGAGCTCGGCTGATGTCAATCAAATCAAACTGTATTAGTCACATGCGCCGGATACAACAGCTGTAGACCTTACAGTGAAATGTTTACTTATGAGCCTCTAACCAACAGCGCAGTTAAAAAAAATATGAGATAGAAGTAACAAGTAATTAAAGAGCAGCAGTAAAAAAATATATATATATATATATATATATACAGGGGGGTGCCGGTACAGAGTCAATGTGCGGTGTCACCGGTTAGTTGAGGTAGTATGTGCATGTAGGTAGAGTTAATTAAAGTGACTATGCATAGATAGTCTTATGACTTGGGGGTAGAAGCTGTTTAGAAGCCTCTTGGACCTAGACTTGCCGCTCCGGTACCTCTTGCCATGTGGCAGCAGAGAGAACACCCAGACAGAATTGACTGTCATTCGTTGTTTGTATCATCGTTTCAATTTGAATTGCAGGCCAACTGTAATACTGGCATTGCCTGGGTGGGTTTGTGCTACACAGAAATAAATAAGGACCGAGCTGACTCGCCCTCTTGTGACAATGTAGTTCAGGAGGGCACATTTGGATGCTTTTCTTAACCTCGGTCAGTGAAAGGTTGTACAGGTTATGACTTCAATCCACATGCTGATAGCCTACTGCGGTTATGTTGTTGAACTACGAGACCATACTGTCAGGTCTTTCATTCTGCTGTGTGTTTTAGAAGAAATGGAAACAGAAGTTGTCTCCCATAAAAGCTTTATTGAAGCAATATGACATCTTGTGTTCAATTCTTTGTTGCACACAGAATGGTTTATTCTTTTCCATTATAACCATACTGTATCATCATTATGTTTCAGCATGTCAAATCTTTGTAAGCTTACTCGGTCTGCAGCTCCACTAAAACATGACGCTCTTGCGGTTTCCACAGCGATGGATTTCATGTTAATGATTGACAGGTGCAACACCCCTGTTTGACTACCTATCATTCTTTTACCAAGAGAAGTTGTGTGGACATCACTTCTATTAAACTCGATGTGAACCCTTGAATACCAAGGAAAGTAATACCGTTTCAACATATATCATCAAGCTTCAGATGAAATTAAATTACTATTAAATATGAATAAATGTTAAATATCTACTGCATACCACAAGAGGGAGGGAAAGGGGTACAAGAGTACAGCCCATAGTTGAACTTAACTGCAAATGGAAGGACAGAAGAACTGCCTATACTGTATAATAACTGCCTATACTGCCTATACTGTATGCCTACACTGTGTAATAAGTCTAGCAGAGGCCATAAATGAAGACATGGTTTATATAACGGGCTCTGCAAGAGGGGTGAACGAACTGGAGGTCAAAGTTCAAAGGTCATCCAGGGGTATATATATATATATATATATTTATTTTTTACCCCTATCAAAAAAACCTGTTTCAATGGAAGTTCGGTTCAAAACATTAGAAAGAACAACAAACTCCAACAGAACAGGTTGATTATTTTTCCCTCATGGTCCCCTAGTATCATTATTGCGGCCATATCTGTTTGTCCACACAACCAGGTCATACACCATCCACACAGGGTAAGCAAAAACAAGCGTAATATCCCTGACTTAACTGAATTATGTCCTCTCTCTAACCAGGCCCAAATAAGACTCAGACACCTCTTTCTAAAGACCTACTGTCTCACTGACTTGTAGCGTCAACAAGCACACCTGTCTGTCCATCTCGGCTGGGATAAAGTGATTGATTGGGACTTAGACTCTTGCAGGTGGGGAGGAGGAGAGCAATCTGTGTTTTGTCTTCGTTCAAGTTCTGCTGTCAGAAGATACTTGGACAAAAGGGAATACTCAGTGACAGAGGAAGTTAAGGGGGAAACCAGAGGGCTTTCTAGGAACAGAGGATCTCAACTGGATTAATAACGGAAGAATGACCCCTCTCTAACTCATACCAAGACTCATACACTTTGGACACAAATTCATCAAGTATTTGGATTACCATATTTGGACATACTGAAAACTGATGCACTGACCTGCAGTAGATTGACCTTGAAGGAGAGGAACATCCTTCCACAAGTTGAAGCTACATCAAGTGGGATATTGCTGCTGATCATCGAGGATCAACCTGAAGCCAGTTTCTATTGAGACATAAGACATTTACGTCATACGGTCACAACACATCAGAGCACAGGGAGAGAGTTGACATCAGACAAGGCTGAAGGAAGAATCAGAGGTGACCTCTACACAGATGGGACTCTAGTGGGTCACACAGGCCCAACTATGTAGGAGAGAAGGCGTGTGGGCTATCGCACACACACAGAGGAGCTGGATAAAGGGAAAAATAGTGGACAAGATCCCTGTCTCGGAAAGCTCAGAGAGTCAATGAAGTAAGGTAACGTTAACCTTGAATACAACAGAAAATAACCTACAGTACCAGTCAAAAGTTTGGACACACCTACTCATTCAAGGGTTATTCTTTATTTTTACTATTGTCTACATTGAAGAACATAGTAAAGATATCAAAACTATGAAATAACACATATGGAATCATGTAGTAACCAAAAAAGTGTTAAACAAACCAAACATTTTTTAGATTTTAGATTCTTAAAAGTAGCCACCCTCTGCTTTGATGACAGCTTGGAACAATCTTGGCATTCCCTCAACCAGCTTCACTTGGAATGCTTTTCCAACAGTCTCTTCCGGGTAATTGTAACCGAGCGTCAACTGAATGCCACAAGACTGTGTTTGCCTGCGGAGCTAAAGCCTCGGCTTTAACTCTGTCAGCCAAGTCTTTAGGTCTCGGGCAAGGTTACTCATCACTACTCATCTCTGAACTACAGTACCTCTGTTATATTAGCAGTGACTGTATGACAGCTTCCCCCGTGTGTTGGTGTGTGTGTGGAGCTGGTTCAGTTCGGCTATGTGGTGACCTACCTGTCTTAGCCCGTGGTCAGAGGGTACACCATCGGAGGAGCCATCCACTTCATCGTCTCTCAGCTCAAGTACACATTTGGTATCCGTTTGAAACGCTACAGCGGGCCCTTCTCCCTGATCTGTGTACAACACACATAGGAAGACACACATTGTGACCTTGGGTTCTATCTGACATTTTGGTCCGAAGTTAGTTGATCTTTAGGTGGTCCTTTACATGTGTCATATGGCAGATGCTTGGAAAAAGTACCTTTACGATGAAGAAAATGACACATCTGAACGTTTCGCCTGCGCAGAGAGATAGAGACCTTTTAAACTTGGTGCTATAAAGTTCTATCTGCAATCCAATCACACACTGTGTGGTCAATCAAAAACAATTGTAAGGTGATATCCTTATTGAGTCATGAAAGAGGAAGACATCACTTAACTGTTCTGAGACTTGAAAAATACTCAGTATCTCAAAGCTATACATTTTGTACGTAGAACCTTATAGGCCCAAGCCCTTGATTATTCATATCATAGGTTTCTGGTCCTGTTTTTAAACCACTTTTTCAGAAGAATGGCCATAATGTAAGCTCTTTATGGTTCAAACAAATAAATACAGGTGCCTTAGAGCATGTTTAAGGCCCTTCGGAGAGGCATTGCTTCATTTGTCTTGTTCTATATCAATACAAAAACCTCCATGGAAGTGGATTTTCACGAAAATTACAAATTTACCACATTGTATTGACAACTAGCAAGTAGTTTACTGACTTTGTGTGTCAGAGACTAGAAAAATATATATCAGTTTCTCATCTAGAGCTAAGCTAGTCATGCGTAGGACATACTGTATTTGTCATTTTAGGGAATTATCGATTTGACAAACATGGGGATGAACGTGAATTAAAACATTCGGTGATGTGATTCAAAAGAAGGAAGGGTATTCTCTTTATTATAATCATTAAATGTCTGTACTTTTATATTGAAATTGAAATCACTGTAACATTCTGTGGCAGGTAGGACCTTTTGGCTGAACCCAGATTGACATTTAAGGTTCTACCTTCAATTGCACCCCTGTGGTTATGAAAGAAGAACTCATTACCAAACAATTCTGATATCTGGGATGCTCAAAATATCTCAGAACTATGCTTTTCTTTACGCAGATAGAACCTTATTGTCCCAAGGTTGAGACACACTGATGTTGTGTCCTCTATGGGGGAAGGAAATACACCCCCCCACCCCCACCCCTCACACCATCTCTCTCTCGACAGTGATAGAGGAGCGCTATCTAGAGCCAGAAACCAACATAGGTACCCAGGTGGTGAGCCTGGTGTCAATCGTTGGCCTCATCATCGTCAAGGAACTCAACACCTAACTGGGGGGAAAAAAACTGTCAGTACCCATTCCCTGTATAGCTGCTGGTCGGTGAGTCACAATCCCACTCCTCCTACATCCAACAGAGGACAATAGATTACTGTAGTTCCCACCCTGACAATTAGACCAAATGAATGGCAGGGAGAGAAAATTGGTGTGTGCACAAACAATGGATGACGAAGTGGAGTAGGACTAAACCTTTTTCCGTAAAACAAAGAAATACAGCCCAAACATTATTTTGTCCATTTCTAATGTGGGTTCAGTCATTGACGTCTGTCTGTCCGTCCGTCATCGCCAAAGTGTTCTCCTGGCAGGTCAACCTTGAGGGGGAATATGAAGTGGTGGGAGAAATCCCCTCTTGGTGAGGAGAAGAGTATTATACTGTACACACACAGAGATACACAACCACATACACCACACCCTCTCTCCCAAACGCCTGCAAGGGATGAAAGAGCCAAGTCTATGGGCAGCACACACACTTACACCAACTGATTAATGGACTGCTGAATGTATATATATATATTTTTTTATCTTGCTCTGTTTGCTCTTTTCCAAATGATGTCTATATCTAATAAGCTACCCAGGAAAAGGCAGAAAATATCCCATATTAATTTGTTGCCTTAGAAATAAGGTTAATGAAATCAATAACTTGCTAACATTAGATAACGTTCATATATTAGCCATTTCTGAGACTCACTTAGATAATTCATTTGATGATACAGCAGTAGCAATACAAGGATATAACATCTATACAAGAGACAGAAATGCTTATGGGGGAGGTGCCTAGAAGGTCAGCATCCCGGAGTCACCTCTTCACTGTTGACGTTGAGACTGGTGTTTTGCGGGTACTATTTAATGAAGCTGCCAGTTGAGGACTTGTGAGGCGTCTGTTTCTCAAACTAGACACTGATGTAGCCAGTTTGCGCTGTTCTGTAAAGGGAGTAGTACACAGCGTTGTATGAGATCTTCAGTTTCTTGGCAATTTCTCGCATGGAATAGCCTTCATTTCTCAGAACAAGAATAGACTGACGAGGTTGAGAGGAAAGGGCTTTGTTTCTGGCCATTTTGAG
The DNA here is from genome assembly GCF_018296145.1 of Oncorhynchus tshawytscha. Taxonomy (NCBI): domain Eukaryota; kingdom Metazoa; phylum Chordata; class Actinopteri; order Salmoniformes; family Salmonidae; genus Oncorhynchus; species Oncorhynchus tshawytscha. Next base: position 50,539,222 of record NC_056444.1, on the reverse strand, counting down.
CCTGTAATCGAACCCACAAATGATGACGCTACAGATACTCAACTAGTCTAAAGAAGGCCAGTTTAATTGCTTCTTTAATCAGAACAACAGTTTTCAGCTGTGCTAACATAATTGCAAAAGGGTTTTCGAATGATAGATTAGCCTTATAAAAATGATAACCTTGGATTAGCTAACACAACGTGCCATTGGAACCCATGAGTGATTGGTTGCTGATAATGGGCCTCTGAACGCCTATGTAAATATTCCATTATAAATCTGCCGGTTCCAGCTATAATAGTCATTTACAACATTAACAATGTCTACACTGTATTTATGATCAATTTGATGTTATTTTAAATGGAGAAAAACTGTGCTTTTCTTTAAAAAACGAGGACATTTCTAAGTGACCCCAAACTTTATACGGTAGTGTATGTGTTATGGCTTTTCAGCCATATCGTGGATCAAGAGCTATCTATCTAATATAACATATGGTTTTCTTTAATGGTTGTGTGGTGTACCGCAGGGAAGCTTTCAAGGCCCTCTACTCTTTTTTAAAATTTTTACTAACTACCTGCCACTGGCATTTAAAAAAGCATGTGTGTCCAAAATGGCCAGAAACAAAGCCCTTTCCTCTCAACCTCGTCAGTCTATTCTCAACCACATCTAATGAAGTCAATGAAACCCTTAACAAAGATTTGAAGTCTGTTTTGGAATGGGTGGCCAGTAATAAACTGGTCCTAAACATCTCTAAAACTAAGGGCATTGTATTTGGGGCAAATAATTCCGTAAGGTCTAGACCTCAGCTGAATCTGGTAATGAATGGTGTGGCTGTTGAGGAGACATGGTGTTACCTTAGATTGCAAACTGTCATGGTCAAAACATATAGATTCAATGGTTGTAAAGATGGGGAAAGGTCTGTTCGTAATAAAGAGACGCTCTTCTTTTTTTGACATCACACTCCACAAAGCAAGTCCGACAGGCTATATTTTTGTCTTATCTTGATTATTGTCCAGTCCTATTGTGTTGCAAAGAAATACCTAGTTAAGCTGCAGCGGGCCCAGAACAGAGCCGTACGTTGTAACATAGATGCAGGGAGTCAGGAAGCAAGTGCAGTTGGTGAGTTTAATAACAAAACAGGAGAAGTGTACAAAGCATGAAAAACAAAACCAATACTGCCTGAAGACTGAGGCTACTGAGGGCTAAATAAAGAGGAAGTAATCAAGGTAATGATGAAGTCCAGGTGTGCATAACAATGGGGAGCAGATGCGCGTAATGATGGTTGCCAGGTATGCGTAATGTGGTTTGCCAGGACCGGTGGTTAGTAGACGGTGTCGTCGTGACACACGTATTGTTCTTCATTGTAATCAGAGGGCTAAAATTAATACTATGCATGCCAGTTTCTCTTGGCTAAGAGTTGAGGAAAGACTGGCTATGTCACTTCTTGTTTTTATAAGAAACATTAATGTGTTGGAAATTCTAAACTGTTTGCATAGTCAACTTACACACAATACTGACACACACACTTACCCCACCAGACATGCAACCAGGGGTCTTTTCACAGTCCCCGGATCCAGAACAAATTCAAGGGAACATACAGTATTATACAGAGCCATGAGTGCATGTAACTCCCTTCCATCTAATATAGCGCAAGTGAACAGCAAACCTGTTTTTTTTTTTAACGAATAAAGCAACACCTCTTCCCCATGTTCATGTTTTTAAATGTATGTAAATTGTCTGTAATGTCTTCTTCGTTATGTGTCGGACCCCAGTAAGACTCGCTGTCGCATTTGGCGTTGTCTAATGGGAATCCTAATAAATAAAATAAAATCTCTTTCTAATCTCTCTCCCTCTTCTCCCAGGTGGCTAGTGCTCTTTCAGCCATGGTGATTCTAGTCATCATGCTGTAGATTGGAGCTGTCTTTGAGGAGCTGCCAAAGGTACCATTCTATTGCCTGTTGGTCACTGAGGTGGTTCTGTGTGTGATTGTGATTGCTGGCTATCTTTCTGTCCACCAGGAAGTGTTGGCAGCCATCATCTATGTGAACCTGCGTGGCATGATGAAACAGTTCATGGATATGGTGAGAGAGAGAGGACAAGAGAAATAAAGAGAGCAAGAGAGAGAAAGAGGTAGGGAGAGGAATGGTAGAGAGGGATAGGGGTGAGATGACGGAGGAGAGTGGAGAAAGAGAAGAGAGGGGTCTTAGATTTGATTTCAAGTTCATATATTGTTTTTTCCTCACAGAGATGATAGGATCCCACACTCTTAGAAAAAAAACCTAAAAGGGTCCTTCGGATGTCCCTATATGAGAATCCTTTGAAGAACCCTTCTTGGTTCAAGTTAGAACTTTTTGGGGTTCCAACAGAAGTCTCAGGGTTAAAGTGAGAGCGTGTGGTGAGGGAGGAAGATGTGTGTTAACTGGTGTTTGTTTCCCTCTGTCTGGCCCCTTCCCTCTCTCGCCTAGCTGGTGTGGATGGCCACTCTGATCCTGACCATGCTCTTCAAACCTGGCCTATGCCTGGCAGCCTCCATTGACTTCTCGATGCTCACGGTCATCTTCAGGACCCACGAACCTCCAAACTACTCATTTCAATACACCCCCCCCCACACACTCATCATTAAATCATTCACTCTTTATAGTCAGTTTAACAGATTTAAAAGGGACTCAACGTCTCATCTGCTCCTCTTACTGTGATAAATTACATGTTAAATCCCTATGCCTGTCTATTTGTCAGTTTCAGGCAAAGTACTCCTCTTCTAGGGCAGGTCCCTGAGACTGACATCTACAGACCAGTGGAGGACTATAATCAGTAATGCGTCCATGGAGACAAGATAAATACGTAAATATACAATACATATTCAGTTACTCTCTAATCATACTGCCACTCAATCAATGGGAAATCTTTAACTTGTAGGTACCAGGGCTGTCTGTGAAGGTGTTTCACTTACATGTTCGGCAGTATATCAGTTGTAAAGTGAACTTTAACTCCGGAGTGAAGTATCACCTAGGTACATATCTAGGATCAGCTTCCCCTCCCCCAATCGTACCATTAGTGGGGAGAATGCTAAATGGACCTAAAATCAGCATCTGATGTGTAATGACACAGCAACTCTGTGTGATGATGTATATCATCACATCTTTAGCCAACTTGGTCTCAGAGCATTTCGTATTATTCTGTATGTAAATCTGAGACACTCCATTTAGTGTGATATGTTACGTTTCGTATGGGACAAGGACGTCCCGGCCGGGCCAAACCCTCCCCTAACTCGGAAGATGCTGGGCCATTTGTGCATTGCCTCAGGGGTTTCCCTTTCGCGGCCGGCACGGGTCTCGAACCAGCATCTGTAGCAACTCAGTTTGTACTGCGATGTAGTGTCTTAAACCGCTACGCCACTCGGGATGGAGTTGAGGCTCCATTTACAAAAGTTTTTAATGCTTATCAACTGCCTTGCACAAAGTATCAAAATACTACACAGGACTCTTAAATAATTTCATTTAAATGTTAATTGTATTTGTTGATCACAGAAACAAATAATGAAATGTTAATTATACAAAGCAGCCCGTGTAATCATCTGCCAGAGAGCAGCCCCGATCAGCCCGAGCCCCAAGTAATACATTTGGGCCAGATAACTCACACCGGAAGCGGTCCGAGCTCAATCCCCGCATCCAGCCATAAGTAATACTGCTGAAGGCGGCCCAGACTCGGGCCATACGACATCGGCCGAGTCTGACTCTCAGCCGAGTGCCCCAACTCTCAGCCGGAATCGGCCCAGATCCACTGTGCTAGCTGGGAAGGGTTAGCCAACATGCCTAAGTCGTCGCAAAGTTGTTTATTAATTAGCTAAAATGCTAAAGTTGTCCTCACTGAGATTCAAACACCTTGGAGTTGCTAGACGTTTGCATTATATGGCCATCCATCCACCCCGACGAACCACCCTCCTTTCGTTTTTGCCTTAAGTAACCTTCTATCTTATGAAACCATACCAAACGTAACATATCATACTAATTTGAGTGTCCCAGATTTATGTTTACTATGTTACGTACAGTCTATGAGACCAGTCCGCTTTATCAAGTCTGTTATAACAAGGGGTGCGTTTGTAAATTCACTTTGGAGTGTGCTCGTAAATTCAGACAGTTGTCAGATTGTCCATTTGTAAATTCAGAGCGCTTCGCTCTCGGAGCGTTGGACGCTGGACGTTCTGGCCGAGGAGTAGGGTTGATCCCAGCATTCTGACCACACAACGCAGTCAATCAGGTTAAAGGTTAAATAAAATAAATTAAAAAGCACCCAAGCTAACTGGCTAACGTTGGCTAGCTTGCTAGCTATGTCCAGACACAAATGAGAGAACACTCTGACCATTTTACTCGCCCTGGCAGAGCTGGTTAGGCTGATTTCATGTTATCCAGAGTGTTGGTGGCAACAATTTAAACACGCTTTTTTTGCCGACGTTTACCGACACCAGCCATATTCAACGGGTGTTGAGCGTTCGTAAATTAATCCGTTATTCTGCACTCTGGCACACTCAGACGAGAGTGCTCGGAAATCGGAGGAGGAGTGCTCTGAAATCGGAGGAGACAGCCAGAGCGAATTTACGAAAGCTCCCAAGAGCATTGCTATAAGGTACCATTCCTTCTCAGGTGAAGGAGGTCCCCGGGGTAGTTATCTTCCGCTCCTCTGCCAGCCTCGGACAAGGTGAGGTCACAGGTCAAAGGTGACACAACGATGACACTACTCAATACGAGCCAAGAAATCAGAACAACACCGCAATTACTATACGCTACACAAGGAATTACTATGGACGACACAAGGAATTCATATGCACTACACAAGCTTACTTTGACAAACTGGCGAAACGCCTGACCTGTTATTCTTACATTTTGCTGTGTGCGCATCGAGAGGTTGAGAGGCATTGTTAAGATGTCATCCATTAGAATGTCCCACTCCCTTGCCATTGTGTCTGCAGCGTGGGATTGACGTCACTAAGCTCATCTCCCGAAAGTAGAAAGCGGAGGCCGAGAGATTGAGGAAGGAAATGAAAGAGGCCAGGAAAGCAAACGAGAACAAAAAAGGAAAAAGAAGAACGCACAGGAACCGGAGGAGGAGTGACGCTGAAAAGATAGGGAGAATACCAGTCTGTTTGTGTAGCTCCAGTGTAATCCACTAATAGGGTCTATGGTCAGGATAGTATTGGATTAATAGGCAGGTAATGTGATGAGTGTCTTATAAATGATCCTTCCATGTGTTCTCCTGTCCAGGAGGGGGAGCCAGACAGTTCAGAGAAGGATGTGGTGAAAGATCAAATCATGTCAAATCTAATGTTATTTGTCACATGTTTAGAAGATGTTATTGCAGGTGTAAGCGAAATGCTTGTGATGCAATGTGAGGTGCTGTCTGCCTGTTGTCATAGCAGTGAGCAGGTTGAGTAAGATCTCTCTCTTTTCTCTAATACATTCGCTCAGTTAAATTCAATGATGCTTTACTGCCATGACTGCAAAAATGCAATGTTCTCAAAACGAGACACATAATTCCATTTTTTGTTTGTTTGATGGAGCAGTCTCCCTCGCTCTGACCCCGACATTTGACCTCTCTCTGGTGCTGTTTCAGAGCCAAAGGGACTACGGCGATATCGGTGTGGAGGTGGTGGATGTCAGAGTGAGGTTTACATTTTCAATTTACTATTATCAAAAACCTTCATGCCGAACATGCAGCACCGTAACAGCAATGCATTCCGTGGATGCTGAAAATAGCATTGTTTGTGTGTGTTTCCCATAACGTTTTTACAGCTATTTACTTTGATGATCTTATGTAATTAGGGAAATTGCTTATCATGACTGATTATACAGGCAAAATCACTAAAGGGGCCAATGTTTATCTAGGAATGTTGATTAACCATAATTATGAATGTTGAATCCCTTCTCTCACGCTTCTCCTCTTCCTTCCTCTATCCCCCTACATCTGTCCAGCTCCCTCCCTCCCTCTCGCTCTCGCTCTCTAGCTGGTGTTATTGAGAAACTGGAAAGATGAGGATTCATCAGTGAGAAAGTCACTAAAGTGTGTCTCTTCTCCTCAATCCACAAATGCTCTGCTTTACTGTCAGACAGACAGGGCCCAGATGGACAGTGATGACGAGGTGAAACACACACGAGCACGACACGTGCACACACACTGATGCACACACACTGATGCCCCCATTCTCATCGACGGGGCTGCAGTGGAGCAGGTTGAGAGCTTCAAGTTCCTTGGTGTCCACATCACCAACAAAGTAGAATGGTCCAAGCACACCAAGACAGTCGTGAAGAGGGCACGACAAAGCCTATTCCCCCTCAGGAGACTGAAAAGATTTGGCATGGGATCCTCAAAAGGATCTACAGCTGCACCATCGAGACCATCCTGACTGGTTGCATCACTGCCTGGTATGGCAACTGCTCGTCTTTCGACCGCAAGGCAGGTAGTGGGTGGTGACAGAGGGTAGTGCGAACAGTCCAGTACATCACTGGGGCCAAGCTTCCTGCCATACAGGACCTCTATACCAGGTGGTGTCAGAGGAAGGCCCGACAAATTGTCAAAGACTCCAGCCACCCAAGTCATAGACTGTTCTCTCTGCTACCGCACGGCAAGCGGTACCGGAGCGCCAAGTTTAGGTCCGACAGGCTTCTAAACAGCTTCTACCCCCAAACCATAAGACTCCTGAACACCTAATCAAATGGCCACCCAGACTATTTACATTGCCCACCACTCCCCCTCTTTTACACCACTGCTACTCTCTGTTGTTGTCATCTACGCAAAGTCACTTCAATAACTCTACCTTCATGTACATATTACCTCAACTAACCACATTGACTCTGTACCGGTACCCCCTGTATATAGTCTCCACATTGACTCTGTACCGGTACCCCCCTGTATATAGTCTCGCTATTGTTAATTTACCGCTGCTCTTTAATGATTTGTTACTTTATTATTCTTATCTGTATTTTGTAAACTGCATTGTTGGTTAGGGGCTCGTAAGCATTTCACTGTCAGCTTCACCTGTTCTATGTGACTAATCAAATTTGATTTGATATTTGATTTGAAGTACAGGCATGCACTACAAGCCCACACACTCACAATTACTCACATTCTTTTACAGTTTATAACCTGTTTATATTGTACACATACACTGAGTGTACAAAACATTAGAAACACCTGGTTAAAGGTTAAAGAAGTATTTTTAAGCCTTGAGACAATTGAGACATGGATTGTGTGTGTGCCCTTCAGAGAACGAACGGGCAAGACACAATATACGTGTCTTTGAATGGGGTACAGTAGTAGTTGCCAGGCGCACCGGTTTGAGAGTGTCAAGAACTGCAACTCTGCATAGCTTTTCACGCTCCATAGTTTCCATCTGTATCAAGAATGGTCCACCACCCAAAGAACATCTGGCCGGCTTGAAATAACTGTGGGAAGCATTGGAGTCAACATGGGCCAGCATCCCTGTGGAACCCTTTCGACTCCTTGTAGAGTCCATTCCCTGACCAATTGAGGCTTGGGGAAAATGGGTTGTATACTCAATATTGGGAATGTTTTGTACACTCAGTGTATAGACAAATGGTTCTCTACAAACATTTTGTTTTGTCGGGTTTAGGTTTTGGTTGCTGGCAGCTCTGTTTTAGTGTTCAGTTGCATGCATGGCTCTTTTGCAGCTCCACAGGGTGATCTTACATGTTTATGGTAGTTGTTTTACGAGTGATCGGTCAGGTTATACTGATAAATGCTGAAAACCCTTACCTGAAACAGTCCAGTGGCTCTATTTGATCAAATCTAACACAATGGTAAGGTAGCGATATATGTTCAGGGGTGTGTCAGAAATACTTTTACTATTTTCACAGACGGAATTGTGAGTGCAATAGCTGGCGGTGGCTCGAAAGGGCTGGGTTTTGATTAACAAACAAGTTGTACGTGTGATGAGGGCTTGGTCACTCAACACATTCGATAGCCTAATACTGCATGTATTTGTATGAAGTTCTGTAGGTTATTGATGGGCTTTGCGTTGTCACCAACTACAATTCAGCTGGAGTCATGGAATATTCTTGTCCTGGTCCATTTTGACATCCTAGTCCATTGTGGATTGATACTACAGTTTATTAAATACTATAGTCTACAGTAAAGAGTAATAGCAACAGTAGGTGGTAGATCAGCTTTAATATTGCAGATAGATTGTAGCGTCCATCAATGTAATTGTCTGCATCATGTCTACTTCCAGCTTATCCATACTGTACACATTTTACGGACACAAATCTATTTGACAATAGATATATTTTGTTTGTTTTTAGTCCTCTCCTTCCTCTACCATCAACCTCTCTCATCTATTTCTGATGTCCATCCAGTTTGATTTCTATTTGACATATATTTTTAACTGTTTTGTTTTACAAAAGTTCTGAACCTATATACATTTTACGGACAGAGTATATTTTACATGAGTTATCTTGTTGTTATTAGTCCCACCCGTCAGCTCCATTCAACCCCTGTCTATCTCTTAACCCCATCCATTTTGGATTTCTATTTGCCATATATTTTTAAACTGTGCTGTGATGTTTCACAAAAATTCTGAACCTTTCTATTCTCATCGTTTCTACAGATTGTAAATTAAAGAGAAACATTTTTTGTTAAAAGTATTATTATATTATTGATCGATTGACTGTGACTTTTCAAATCACCCAGTAGTGCTATCTGCAGTGTTAGTTCTGGGTAAATGTTGCAATTCTTCAGCCATTCCTGGACCTGTGACCAACTACAAGCTACATATGGACAGTACCAAAATAAATGATCTAATGACTATGTTTCTTTGCAGCAAAATCTGCAGAGCTGGGAAGGTTGTATCCCCCATTTATATAACATTCTATTGGTTGCAAGAATTTTGTATAATCATTTTTATTTAAAAATTCTAAGTTTTGAATCCGGTGTTGTTTTGTGTATCAGTTCATAAACCATGTGCCATGGAATCGGTACATCCGAAATCTTTTCCCAACTAGTTTGCAATCTATATGGCACACCTGTCATTTTTTTGGTCCTTAAATTAAACTAGATACTTTTTTATTTATCACAATTTTCTTTAAACAAATTGTGGTCTTTAATGCAGGGCCGACAGACAAGTTCCTTACATCCAGTGTTTGCTCAATAACCTTTTGGAGTGTTGGCAGTCAACATTGTTGTAATTGGCTTCAACGAGCCTAGCCTACATGTCTATACGCATCGCACTTCTCCTAAAATAAAACATGTCAGGCTCCAGTAAATTGTATCGTATATGTGAGGCACATTCTCAATAAGCAAAATATTACCTAGGCCTACCGTTGATACTGCATTATAGGACAGAATAATTGAAATACGTTTGGAGGAGCTCGTCTTTGGTAACCTGAGGAGAGGGGTTCTTTGAAGATGGGGATGGATACTTGAACAAGAGAAAATGAAGTATGCAGGGAGACATATGTGTGTATGTTTTAGGATGTGCAATATACTTTCAATTCAATGCACTCATTTAAACACCTTTTATAGATTGGCTACTTTGCAAGGCAAGGATAAAAAAAAGACAAGATGCATTGCTGTTGAACCAGCCTTAGTAGTCTAGACCTATGGTAAGGGTAGCCTATGGAGGGCTTGATATTAATAGGAAAACAAGCAATCTGTTTTTTAAAACGACAGCAATTTCTCGAAAAGTGAAATGAAGTAGCATATGCAGGTATGTGAAGGGTGAATAATGAAAATGGATGAGGGCAACAAAAATCTCTAAAATATTTCAAAGCCTTCTCAGTAGATCATATAAACTGCTTTATTTCATAGGTTCTTTGGCTAATGGCCAGGATATTTAAAAAAGTACCCATGATATGCTGCTAAACCAGCGTTGATTAAGGGGAGGGTATGGTATAAAACACAAGGAAAATGTAGTTTAATGTATCGATTCCATTCAATCAATTCTAGACATTACTATGATTCCCGTCCTCCCCAATTAAGGGGCCACCAGCCGCCTGTGAGACGTACTTATTAGCAAGTTCAGAATGCTTGACATTCATACTTGTGTACTCATATTTTTGGACACTGAAAGAAAGCAAGAAAGAAACAATGTATCACAAAGAGACACACAAACCTTGAGACACCTAGAACGATGTACATTGAAACAAAATAATATACTTCGATGACCTTCCAACAACCAAATAGATACACCTTTGGGTAAACTTTTATATTGAAAGATATTTACATATTCTGTGCTAAATAAAGGATTGTATATTTATTGTTGAAATTGTTAATACATATTTATAAAATGCATTTTAAGAGATTTTGTTGAACAAGTAATATTTTTATTTCTCAAAAAGATGGGACTATTTTGTTCCACTGGTCCTGAGGCCCTTGTTAAGGTCAACTGAATTTGAAATGTGGTCAAACAAAAAACGGCCCATAATAGTGTCAATCAAAATAATGATTGAATGTTCAGTATTATCTGCATGTGCTGTGTCATATAGTTTTAATTTACTGTAGTACAGTATCAGTCAAAGTTTGAACACACCTACTCATTCAAAGGCTTTTCTTTATTTTTTACTATTTTCTACATTGTAGAATAACAGTGAAGACATAAAAGCTATGAAATAACACATATGGAATCATGTAGTAACCAAAAAAGGATTAAACAAATCAAAATATATTTTAGATTTTTTTTTAAGTAGCCACCCTTTGCCTTGATGACAGCTTTGCACATTCTCTCAACCAGCCTCACCTGGAATGCTTTTCCAACAGTCTTAATGGAGTTCCCACATATGCTGAGCACTTGTTGGCTGATTTTCCTTCACTCTGTGGTCCAACTCATCCCAAACCATCTCAATTGGGTTGAGGTTGGGTGATTGTGGAGGCCAGGTCATCTGATGCAGCACTCCATCACTTACAGAGTCTGGAGGTGTGTTTTGGGTCATTGTCCTGTTGAAAAACAAATGATAGTCCCACTAAGCGCAAACCAGATGGGATGGCGTATCGCTACAGAATGCTGTGGTAGCCATGCTGGTTAAAGTGTGCCTTGAATTCTAAATAAATCACCAATATTGTCACCAGCAAAGCCCCCACACATGCTTCACGGTGGGAACCACATATGGGGAGATCATCCATTCACCTACTCCGCGTCTCACAAAGACACGGCAGTTGGAACCAAAAATCTCAAATTTGGACTTAATAGACCAAAGGACAGATTTCCACCGGTCTAATGTCCGATGCTCGTGTTTCTTGGCCCAAGCAAGTCTCATCTTCTTATTGGTGTCCTTTAGTAGTTGTTTCTTTGCAGCAATTTGTCCATGAATGCCTGATTCACATAGTCTCCTCTGAACAGTTGATGTTGAGATGTGTCTGTTATTTGAACTCTGTGAAACATTTATTTGGGCTGCAATCTGAAGTGAAGTTAACTCTAGTAAACTTTTCCTCTGCAGCAGAGTTAACTCTGGGTCTTCCTTTCCTGTGGCAGTCCTCTTGAGAGCCAGTTTCATCATAGCGCTTGATGGTTTTTGTGATTGCACTTGAAGTAACTTTTTCAACTTCTTGAAATGTTCCTTATTGACTGACCATGTCTTAAAGTAATGATGGACTGTCATTTCTCTTTGCTTATTTAGGCTGTTCTTGCCATAATATGGACTTGGTCTTTTACCAAATAGGGATCTTCTGTATACAACCCCTACCTTGACACAACACAACTGATTGGCTCAAACGCATTAAGAAGGAAAGAAATGACACACATTTACATCTAACAAGGCACACCTGTTAATTGAAATATATTCCAGGTGACTACCTCATGAAGCTGGTTGAGAGAATGCCAAAAGTGTGCAAAGCTGTCATCATGGCAAAGGGTGGCTACTTTGAAGAATCTCAAATATAAAATATGTTGATTTGTTTAACCCTTTTTTGTTTACTACATGATTCACTATGTGTTATTTCATCGTTTTGATGTCTTCACCATTATTCTACAATGTAGAACAAAGTAAAAAGAAAAAAAAAACTTGAATGAGTAGGTGTGTCCAAACGTTTGGACTGGTACTGTAGCTAAAAGCTTGTGATCAGGATGCTGAAGCATGATGTGTAGGGAAGTTGTTTTCTCATGCTCAACCACCCGAAGGCAGCGTTCTATGTATCAACACCATATGCACGCTGTCTGTATCTCTTAAAGGAACAGTGTCACAAGAAAGTGTTACAAAAGACTGTTTCTGTATCCTTACCCATGTATTAGCCTACAATATCCACATCCAAACCCATGTACACCATTCCGGGGCATAATAATTACTTTACTTTTCTCCATTATGTACCCTAATGTTTTCTTACTATGTAACGTACGTTTCACTAATAATGGTGACCGAGACAAAAAATTGCGTCAAAGCAAAATGCAGGTCTCGCAAGTTTCTCAGCATGTCTTGGAAAGACATGCCTTGGTGGAAGTATCGGGTCTGCTTAGAAAAACCTGTACAACCACATTGAGGTGTTCAAGCGATCAATAGGTATGGCGCTTAACAGGACTTGCTCTTTCGCTTTCTCCCTCTCTCTGTGTGGGAGTCTCTCTCTCCCTCTCTCGCTCTCTCTGTGTGTGTGTGTGTGTGTGTGTGTGTGTGTGTGTGTGTGTGTGTGTGTGTGTGTGTGTGTGTGTGTGTGTGTGTGCGTGCACAAAGCTTGTGTGTATGTGTATGGGAAAGAGAGAGAACATTCCATTTCCATAGAAAAAAGGCTGACTATCTAATGTCCCAGAGCTGCACAACCGTAACAATCTGCAATTGAAACGGGACAAATCCAGTATTTGAACATGAACATTTAACAACAAATGTTCATTCTGTTTATTCTTGGCCTCTGGCAAAACATAATCTATTTGCTGGTCATTTATGAACATTTGACCATCTTGGCCATGTTCTGTTATAATCTCCACCTGGCACAGCCAGAAGAGGACTGGCCACCCCTCATAGCCTGGTTCTTCTCTAGGTTTCTTCCTAGGTTTTGGCCTTTCTAGGGAGTTTTTCCTACCCAACGTGCTTCAACACCTGCATTGCTTGATATTTGGGGCTTTAGGCTGGGTTTCTGTATAGCACTTTGAGATATCAGCTGATGTACGAAGGGCTATATAAATACATTTGATTTGATTTTGATTTGATTTTGATTCACCCATTATCTGTTTCCCCATAACCTCTAGCTAATACCAGCTCTGCTCTGGACATGCAGAACACATGCGGAATGACAGATGTAACTAAACAAAGATATATATATATAGACAGAGAGCGAGAGAGAGAAATTGAAATGAGAGAGCAAGAGAGAGGGGGGCGGGGAGACCCCATTTGGGGCTCAGCAGAATGACAGAGCGGATAGAGAGGAGGTCTAGTACTAAAAGGTGCCTCCGCCACTGGGAAACGGGTTTCAGTCCGTGTGTATTGATGTTTCCTCGCGCACGCTTCTCTCTCTACATTCTTCAGCCTACGAGCGGCCACGCAACCTCAGCAGAGAGCGCGGAGAAGGCAGAGCCGTTTGTGAGGAAGCGCAACTTTACAGACCTTTCAGGACATAAGGTTGGTCAACTTTTTTTTGGACATTTATCATCATTAAAAAAAACAAGTCCTGCCCTGCATTGCCTCCATTCCCAGCCTCTGAATACTGTTTCAACAGATACACTGTTGCTCCTTATAACAATGTGACAAATGTGACGGGTATGCCAATTACATGACAAAAATGTCACGTTTCGTTACATTGTTATAAGTAGCAACATGGTTGGGTTGAAACAATATTCAGAGGTTGAGGTGGACGGGGGACCCATATGGCCCAATGTAAATATCACATTCAGCCTGTCAAAAATAACATCAAAGGTTTTCTGTCATTTCTGGTTAAATATTTGTCACAGCTACAATGGGGGAGGGAGGTCGAGTTTTTTTGTAGGCTATTTTACGCCTCTTATGACCGCGCCAAAGCTGGTAGTGTGAGTCGACAGTGTCACATCATGTCCCTTGAGACTTTAATCTATCTAGGCCCTATCTACCAATATTTATATCAATGGCACTGCCATCAATAGATAATTGACTCATAGGCTATTCCAAGGCACACATTGGATAAAATTTACATTTGGTTTCACAAGCCTACATAAACTTGACGTAGGTTATTATTAGGCAATAGCTGAAACTAGACTTCAGGAAATAGTGCGGTCTATTTTTACTGGCAGACCCTTTTCCACGACATTCATTCTAGCCTACATTCTTCATAAACGTCTGTCTTATCTAACTATGCTCTTCAAGTATAGACACCCGAGTTGATTAACCGTTCACAGGATTGGTTAACTATTGAGGCTGCTAGGGTCTCCACTGAGCTAGGTAAATCTGCTTTTAGTTTTAATGCACTATATTGCTGGAACTAAATTCAAAATACATTTTCATCTTGATATTCTGGTGCCGTTCAGTAATTTAAAGTATTGATTGGGGTCTTATTTGTGTCGGAATGTAACGTTTTTTCTGGTTGATTTGTGGTGTTGTATTTGTGATTCCCATTCCCGTGATTCCCATTCCCATGATTTGTATTTTAATGTGTACACGTTTGGGTATAATGGGTAGGCTTAAAATTTTGTTGTATATACACCTTTGTAAAAGAGACCTAGTGTTACGGAGACCAGTTTGATAGATAATCGACTAGCTGGGCTGTTCCCTGGACCCAGTATGTAGGGGTTGTACAATTATTGAACTTGACAATTGTGTCTGTCTTTCTTCTTTAATCTAACATATCGTACAAGAACACCTAGGTCTCAATATGTTTTCCCTGTTAAAATAAAGGTGAAATAAAAACTCACTCACCTTGACTGCACAGTAGCCTGTTGTTACTGTAACATAGCCTAGATGGCAACCCATTTGCACTCGCCATTACCATAAAACTTGTAGTGGAGGCTGAATGTTGTAGTGGAGGGTGAATGTGACCACAGTCACCTGGGGAGAGGAGATTTCAACATAGGTTTATGGTTCCATGACTTATGTCGCTGTATCGAATTGAAAACATTCCTTTGGAGCCGTTGAGTCGCTTTCTGCCGAGTGCCAGCCGGAGAATTAGTGAAAAATTGCAAACAATGAATGTCTTGGTCACTTGCATGTCTCGGCCACTTTTCGCTGGTCTGTCATATCTGTACAGCATCGACCTACTATCTGTTTCTCCCTGTTTATGCTGCAGAGTGGCTCCTAGGCGTCTACATGCCCGAACCAGAAGATCCGCGGCGGACTCCGCAAGGTGTCTCCTACGCCGACCTGAAGCACTTCGTCAACGCCGACGGACAGCACTTATTCTGCCGCTACTGGGAGCCAGAGGCCCCCCCAAGGTGAAATGAAATGTCATGTGAGGTGTAAAAAAACAGACATGTATGCTATGCTAGAGACTGTGATAGATTCAACTAAAATAGAACCTAATGTTCTCCATTCAGGGAGTTATACAGTCCTGTGCTTGCCCCTGCTCCCTCATGCCATCTAAAGTGGAACAGACTCCACTACATCAGAGAGTTGGCCCTGGAAACAGAGAGGCCCACACAACATCTGGACTGTAGTGTCACACCAAACCATGGAGCCTGCAGTGTAACAGACTCACCCTCGCTCTGGTTTCATTTGACATTTGAGTAATTTAGCAGAGTGAAGAAGGGCACATCAACAGATTTTTCACCTAATCAGCTCAGGGATTTGAACCAGCAACCTTTCAGTTTCTGACCCAAGGCTCTTAACCACGAGACTTTTTAGTTTTCTAAACTACCTCTAGTGATGTGATCATGTTCCTTGTTTGTGGGCGTATTGAGAATCTGTCTCGCATCACACACACAGCTCCTGTCACATAGGCTAGTCTGCAACATGTCACTGCGCCATTCTCTTGATAAGAATGGCGCCGGAGGAGATGGCTGCTGTTTTACGGTCTCCTAACCAATTGTGCTATTGTGTGTGTTTTTTCGAGTTGTTTGTAATTGATTTTGTACACCGTCTCTTATGACTGAAAAGAGCTTCTAGATATCAGGACAGCGATTACTCACCTCATACTGGATGAAGACTTTTTCTTTAACTAGTCGAACATGAAGGATTTACTTCAGACACTCGACAAGGCCCAAATCCCCATGATTCGCATGAGAAAGAGACAGAGATATCTGGGACGTAGGTTGGGGTGCCTTGTAAGGATTCGATGGCGAATGGATAATCTGCCTCCACCATCAGTCCTACTAGCCAATGTACAATAGACAAGCTATGATCACGAATATCCTACCAATGGGACATTGAAAACTGTAATATATTATGTATCACCGAGTTGTGGCTGTACGATGACATGAATAACATACAGCTGGCGGGGTTTACGCCGCCTCCGGTAAGACAAGGGGTGGTGGTATGTGTATACTTGTAAACAACAGCTGGTGCACAAAATCTAATATTAAGGAAGTCTAAAGGTTTTGCTCGCCTGAGGTAGAGTATCTCATGATAAGATGTAGACCATACTATTTACCAAGAGAGTTTACATCTATATTTTTCGTAGCTGTCTATTTACCACCACAACCCGATGTTGGCACTAAGACCGCACTCAATGAGATGTATAAGGCAATAAGCAAACAGGAAAACGCTCATCCAGAGGCAGTGGCCGGAGAATTTAATGTAGGGAAACTTAAATCCGTTTTACCTCATTTCTACCAGCATGTTAAATGTGCAAGCAGAGGTAAAATAAAATCTAGACCATCTTTACTCCACACACAGAGACACATACAAAGCTCTCCCTCACCCTCCATTTGTCATAATTCTATCCTCCTGATTCCTGCTTACAAGCAAAAGCTAAAGCAGGAAGCACCAGTGACACGGTCAATAAAGAAGTGGTCAGCTGACGCAGTTGCTAAGCTACAGGACTGTTTTGATAGCACAGACTGGAATGTGTTCCAGGATTCTTCCGATGGCATTGAGGAGTACACCACATCTGTCACTGGCTTCATCAATAAGTGCATCGATGACGTCGTCCCCACAGTGACTGTACGTACATACCCCAACCAGAAGCCACAGGCAACATTCGCACCGAGCTAAAGGGTAGAGCTGCCGCTTTTAAGGAGTGGGACTCTAACCCGGACGCTTATAAAAAACCCCGCTCTGCCCTCGGACGAACCATCAAACTATTACAGACTACAAAAGGAAGCACAGCCGCGAGCTGCCCAGTGAAATTACTTCTATGCTCACTTCGAGGCAAGCAGCACTGAAGCATGCATGAGAGCATCAGCTGTTTCCGGATGACTGTGTGATCACGCTCTCTGTAGCCGCTGTGAGTAAGACCTTTAAACAGGCCAACATTCACAAGGCCGCAGGGCAAGAAGGATTACCAGGATGTGTACTCCAAGCATGCACTAACCAACTGGCAGGTGTCTTCACTGACATTTTCAATCTGTCCCCGACTGAGTCTGTAATGCCAACATGTTTCAAGCAGACCACCATAGTCCCTGTGCCCAAGAACACTAAGGTAACCTACCTAAATGACTACCGACCCGTAGCACTTACGTCTGTAGCCATTAAGTGCTTTGAAAGGCTGGTCATGGCTCACATCAACACCATTATCCCAGAAACCCTAGACACATAACAATTTGCATACCACCCAACAGATTCACAGATGATGCAATCTCTATTGCACTCCACACTGCTCTTTCTCTCCTGGAAAAAATGTTATTCATTGACTACATCTCAGTGTTCAACACCATTGTAGTCTGCCCTCAAAGCTCATTACTCAGCTAAGGATCCTGGGAATAAACACCTCCCTCTGCAACTGGATCCTGGACTTCCTGATGGACCACCCCCAGGTGGTAAGGGTAGGTAACCACATCTGCCACGCTGATCCTCAACACGGGGGCCCCTCAGTGGTGCACCCATCAGGGGTGCATGCTCAGTCCCCTCCCGTACTCCCTGTTCACTCATGACTGCATGGCCAGCCACGACTCCAACACCATGATTAAGTTTGCCCACAACACAACCTGATCACCGACAACAATGAGGCAGCCTATAGGGAAGAGGTCAGAGACCTAGCTGTGTGGTGCCAGGATAACAACATCTCCCTCAATGTGATCAAGACAAAGGAGATGATTGTGGACTACAGGAAAAGGAGGACCGAGCACGCCCCCATTCCCCCATTATTCTCGACAGGGCTGTAGTGGAGCAGGTTGAGAGCTTCAAGTTCCTTGGTGTCCACATCACCAACAAAATATCCTGGTCCAAACACACCAAACCTATTCCCCTCAGGAGATTGAAAAGATTTAGCCTATGTCCTCAGATCCTCAAAAAGTTGTACAGCTGCACCATCACTGGCGCCAAGCTTTCTGCCATCCAGGACCTCTATACCAGGCGGTGTCAGAGGAAGGCCCTAAAAATGGTCAAAGACTCCAGCCACCCTAGTCATAGACTGTTCTCACTGCTATCGCACGGCAAGCGGTATCGGACCTCCAAGTGTAGGTCCAAAAGGCTTCTTAACAGCTTCATAAGACTCGTGAACATCTAATTAAATTGCTACCCAGACTATTTGCATTGTCCCCCCCCCCCTTTTTACGCTGCTGCTACTCCCTGTTTATTATCTATGCATAGTCACTTTAACTCTACCTACATTTACATATTACCTCAATTACCTCGACTAACCTGTGCCCCCATACATTGACTCTGTACCGGTACCCCCCCAACCTCACCGCGGTCTAGGTGCTATATAAGTCCCATATTTTATTGTTATTGTTATTATTACCACCATCTGCCCCTAGAGTACCGCTAATTGAATTACTTCTATTAACAGTAGTGTGGGTCAGTTTATAGTAGTGCACTTTCATAGTAGTTTGTTTAGCAATGAGCTATAGTTTAGACTGAAGGCTAGTCTGGGCACCTCATATGGAGGTGGGAAAAGCAGATAGAAACATATCTTTAGGGCATTCTGTTCGTGTGGTGGCATCATCTATAAAAAAATGCACATTTGGTATAGATATCTACAAGCTATGCTATGGATTCTCCCCTTTATGACGAGAGATTCTGTGAGATTCAGCCTCAGGTTTTAAAGATTGGAATCAAATAAATGCCTGTTTACAACATCAAATTCATACAACTTCTGCCATACATGTCCATTGATGACATCGCTTACTGGGCATTTAGAGGCTAGAGAGTGAGGGGCTGCTGGTGGAAAAGAAGTAGGTGAAAGGTGCCGGGAGAGGGGAGGGCACCTTTACAATGATTGACAGATCTTTCAATAAATAATCTGGGGGCTGTGAACCAGTGAGACCTGGCTGTCTTTGTATACACAGGGCCGTAGCTATATACAGCCTTCAGAAAGTATTCATACCCTTTGCCATATTCCACATTAAAAATGTTTTAAATATATGTTTTTTTCTCACCCATCTATAAACAATGGCGTATAATAACAAAGTGAAAAGATGTTTGTACATTTTTTTGTACGTTTATTGAAAACAAAATACCGAAATATCTCGTTTACATAAGTATTCAAAGCCCTAAGTCAATACTTTGTAGTCAAATCTTTCGCAGAGTTTAAAGCTTTGAGTCTTTCTGGGTACATATCTAAGATTTTTCCACACCTGGATTGTACAACATTTGACCATTATTCTTTTCAAAATTTTTGAAAACTCTGTCAAATTTGTTGTTGATTATTGCTAGACAAACATTTCCAAGTCTTGCCATAGATTTTAAACTACACTGCTCAAAAAAATAAAGGGAACACTTAAACAACACAATGTAACTCCAAGTCAATCACACTTCTGTGAAATCAAACTGTCCACTAGCAAGACACCCCCAATAAAGGAGTGGTTGTGCAGGTGGCGACCACAGACCACTTCTCAGTTCCTATGCTTCCTGGCTGATGTTTTGGTCACTTTTGAATGCTGGCGGTGCTTTCACTCTAGTGGTAGCATGAGACGGAGTCTACAACCCACACAAGTGGCTCAGGTAGTGCAGCTCATCCAGGAGGGAACATCAATGCGAGCTGTGGCAAGAAGGTTTGCTGTGTCTGTCAGCTTAGTGTCCAGAGCATGGAGGCGCTACCAGGAGACAGGCCAGTACATCAGGAGACGTGGAGGAGGCCGTAGGAGGGCAACAACCCAGCAGCAGGATTGCTACCTACGCCTTTGTGCAAGGAGGAGCACTGCCAGAGCCCTGCAAAATGACCTCCAGCAGGCCACAAATGTGCATGTGTTTGCTCAAACGGTCAGAAACAGACTCCATGAGGGTGGTATGAGGGCCCGACATCCACAGGTGGGGGTTGTGCTTACAGCCCAACACAGTGCAGGACGTTTGGCATTTGCCAGAGAACACCAAGATTGGTAAATTCGCCACTGGCGCCCTGTGATCTTCACAGATGAAAGCAGGGTCATACTGAGCACGTGACAGACCCTGGGTTCTGGGTTCCTCCTAATGCAAGACAATGCTAGACCTCATGTGGCTGGAGTGTGTCAGCAGTTCCTGCAAGAGAAGGCATTGATGCTATGGACTGGCCCGCCCGTTCCCCAGACCTGAATCCAATTGAGCACATCTGGGACATCATGTCTCGCTCCATCCACCAACGCCATGTTGCACCACAGACTGTCCAGGAGTTGGCGGATGCTTTAGTCCAGGTCTGGGAGGAGATCCCTCAGGAGACCATCCGCCACCTCATCAGGAGCATGCCCAGGCGTTGTAGGGAGGTCATACAGGCACATGGAAGCCACACACACTACTGAGCCTCATTTTGACTTGTTTTAAGGACATTACATCAAAGTTGGATCAGCCTGTAGTGTGGTTTTCCACTTTAATTTTAAGTGTTACTCCAAATCCAGACCTCCATGGGTTGATAAATTTGATTTCCATTGATCATTTTTGTGTTATTTTGTTGTCAGCACATTCAACTATGTAAAGAAAAAAAGTATTTAATAATAATATTTCATTCATTCAGATCTAGGATGTGTTATTTTAGTGTTCCCTTTATTTTTTCGAGCAGTGTATATGTAAGTCAAAACTGTAACTTGGCCACTCAATAACATTCACTATCTTCTTGGTAAGCAACTCAAGTGCTGATTTGGCCTTGTGTTTTAGGTTATTGTCCTGCTGAAAGGTGAATTCATCTCCCAGTGTCGGGTGGAAAGCAGACTGTACCAGGTTTTCCTTTAGGATTTTGCCTGTGCTTAGCTCAATTACATTTTTTTATCCTGAAAAACTTCCTAGTCCTTAACGATTACAAGCATACCCATAACATGACGCAGCCACCACTGTGCTTCTAAATATGGCGAGTGGTACTCAGTAATTTGCCCCAAACATTGCACTTTGTATTCAGGACAAAAAGTGAATTGCTTTGCTACATTCTTTGCATTATTACTTTAGTGCCCTGTTGCAAACAAGATGTATGTTTTGGTATATTTTTATTCTGTACAGGCTTCCTTCTTTTCACTCTGTCATTTAAGTTAGTATTGTGGAGTAACTCCTATGTTGTTGAGCCATCCTCACCTTTTTCCTATCACAGCCATTAAACTCTGATCCTGTTTTAGAGTCACCATTGGCCTCATGGTGAAATCCCTGAGCGGTTTCCTTCTTCGCCGGCAACTGAGTTAGGAAGGACACCTGTATCTTTGTATTGACTGGGTGCATTGATACACCATCCAAAATGTAATTAATAACTTCACCATGCTCAAATGGATATTCAATGTCTGCTTTATATATGTTTACACATCTACCAATAGGTGCCCTTCTTTGCGAAGCATTGGAAACCTCCCTGGTCTTTGTGGTTGAATCTGTGTTTGAAATTCACTGCTCGACTGAGGGACCTTACAGATAATTGTATGTGTGGGGTACAGAGATGAGGTAGTCATTAAACAAATCACATTAAACACTATTATTGCACACACAGAGTCCATGCAACTTGGTAGGTGACTTGTAAAACACATTTCTACTCCTGAATTTATGTAGGCTTGCCATTACAAAGGGCTTGAATACTTATTAACTCAAGACGTTTCAGCTTTTCCTTTTTAATTCATTTGTAAACATTTTGAAAGCATGATTCCACTTTGACGTTATGGGGTATTGTGTGCAGGCCAGTAACAAAAAATATCAAATGAATTAATCTTAAAATCAGGCTGTAACATAACAAAATGTATGAGGACACCGAGGTCCGGACCTCTGTAAAAAAATTTTTTAAAAGCATATACAGTACCGGTCAAAAGTTTTAGAATGCTTACTCATTCAAGGGTTTTTCTTTATTTTTAGTATTTTCTAAATTGTAAAATAATAGTGAAGACATCACAACTATCAAATAACACATGGAATCGTGTAGTAACCAAAAAAGTGTTAAACAGATCAAAATATATTTTATTTTTTAGATTCTTCAAATTGCCACCCATTTCCTTGATGACTGCATTGCACACTCTTGGCATTCTCTCAACCAGCTTCATGAGGTCACCTGGAATGCATTTCAATTAACAGGTGTGCCTGTTTTTGCGACTGCACTTGAAGAAACTATCAAGCTTTATGATGAAACTGGCTCTCATGAGGACCGCCACAGGAAAGGAACACCCAGAGTTACCTCTGCTGCAGAGGATAAGTTCATTAGAGTTACCAGCCTCAGAAATTGCAGCCCATATAAATGCTTCACAGATTTCAAGTAAGGGACACGTCTCAACATCAACTGTTCAGAGGAGACTGTGTGAATCAGGCCTTCATGGTCGAATTTCTACAAAGAAACCTCCACTAAAGTACACCAGTAAGAAGAAGAGACTGGAGTCCAAATTGGAGATTTTTGGTCCCAACCACCGTGTCTTTGTGAGACGCTGTGTGGGTGAATGGATGATCTCCACATGTATTTCCCACCGTAAAGCATGGAGGAGGAGGTGTTATGGTGTGGGGGTGCTTTGCTGGTGACACAGTCTGTGATTTATTTAGAATTCAATACCCACAGCATTCCGCAGCGATACACATTCCCATCTGGTTTGGGCTTAGTGGGACTATCATTTGTTTTCCAACAGGGCAATGACCCAACACACATCCAGGCTGTGTCAGCGCTATTTTACCAAGAATTAGAGTGGTGGAGTGCTGCATCAGATGACCTGGCCTTCACAATCCCCTGACCTCAAACCAATTGAGATGATTTGGGATGAGTCGGACCGTAGAGTGAAGGAAAAGCAGCCAACAAGTGCTCAGAATATGTGGGAACTCCTTCAAGACTGTTGGAAAAGCATTCCAGGTGATGCTGGATGAGAGAATGCCAAGAGTGTGCAAAGCTGTCATCAAGGAAATGGGTGGCAATTTGAAGAATCAAACATTTAGAATATATTTTGATTTGTTTGCCACTTTTTTGGTTACTACATGATTTTATATTTGTTATTTCATAGTTTTGATGTCTTCACTACTGTTCTACAGTGTAGAAAATGGTAAGAATAAAGAAAAACCCTTGAATGAGCAGGTGTTCTAAAACTTTTGACCAGTAGTGTAAATATATATTTTTACTCAGTTGGGGTCTCAACTTACTGTTGAGAGTTAGAATAGTAGAATATACAAGGTGCAATTTCAAAACTTGGTTGTGCATCCGCGGTTTTCCTCTTGTTATATGTCACTTATCGACACACACTCAATTAGCCCATTTCAGTTCATATTTTTTAGATTGGTAAATTAGTCTAGTTAGTCCAGCCAGCTATCTAAACTTGTAGTAATCATGGCCGAATTACCGACTGGGTAGCGTAAAGGTTGGCAGATAGCAATATTCAGTTATTTAATTATTATTATTTTATGGGTAGATCAGCTTTAATATTTCAGATAGATTGTGGCTTCCATCAATGTAATTGTCTGCATCACTGTTGTCACGACTTCCGCCGAAGTTGGTCGCTCTCCTTGTTCGGCGGTCGACGTCACCGACCTTCAAGCCATCACCGATCCATTTTTCATTTTCCATTGGTTTTGTCTTGTCTTCCATCACACCTGGTTCCAAATCCCATCAATTACATGTTGTATATTTAACCCTCTGTTTCCCCTCATGTCCTTGTCAGTGATTATTTATTGTAAGTGTATGTGTACGTCTGTACTGGTGTGCGTCGGGTTTTGTTACCCATTGATTTTTATTATTATGTTTTCCGGTGTTTTTTTGTGTAAAAAACTGCGCCGTTGTTTCTCCGCTATTTCTCTCCTGTGTCTGACTTCTCTGCCGCCAGTTAAACACCCTTACAGAATCACTGACCTGAAACTATGGAGTCAGTAGGAGAAGGTACCCCGGCCATAGGGGTGGAGGAGCACGTCCAGGAGCAGGCAGCAATACTACACCATCTTGGCAACACCATGGACCGCGTTGTCC
This sequence comes from Oncorhynchus tshawytscha, assembly GCF_018296145.1. Lineage (NCBI taxonomy): Eukaryota > Metazoa > Chordata > Actinopteri > Salmoniformes > Salmonidae > Oncorhynchus > Oncorhynchus tshawytscha. The sequence continues at coordinate 50,514,955 of NC_056444.1, read as the reverse complement.
AGACAATGGACCGCTGGGAGAGACAGGGAGTTTTTCCAACGCCTCCACCAACACAACCGGGGTCTTCCCTGAGCGACTCTTTCCCGACTGAACCCAGTGGGATTAGTCTCTTCTTATCGCAGGAGTACGACGGGAGGGCTGCGAACTGCCGGGGGTTCCTGTTACAATTAGACCTCTACCTAGCCACCGTCCACCAGGCTCCATTGGGCCGTGAGAGGGTGGTCGCCCTCGTCTCGTGCCTCACCGGGAAAGCCCTGGAGTGGACCAACGCCGTGTGGAGAGAGGGAGATGCGGCGTTGGACCAGTTTGAGGAGTTCAGCCGCCGTTTCCGGGCTGGAAAGTTTCCGGGAATTTTATAATTTTTTAATTGTACAGAAATGCAGTAAATAAGCTTAAACTTTCTAAAAATGTCTTGGAAATTTGAAGAATTTCGAATCCCCCCTGTCTAGGCCTCACTAAACCTCAGACCCTGGCCACAGCCCTGGCTCCACACACACACATACACACACACACACACACACACACACACACACACACACACCCACACACACACACACACACACACACACACACACACACACACACACTAGGAGTTAGAGCGTTGGGCCAGTAACCTAAAGGTTGCTTGTTCAAAATCTAGAGCAGACAAGAAAAATCTGTCCTTGAGCAAGGCACTTAAACCTAATTGCTCCAGGGTCATCATTGATAATGGCAGACCCTGGCCGTGACCCCACTCTCCAAGGGTGTCTCAGGGAGACACAGGGAAAAAAACACATTTCCAATTCACACATGCGTATTAATACACACTTATAAACTGGGTGGTTCGAGTCTTGAATACGCTGTGTTGCGTTGTACTTAAAAACAGCCCTTAGCCGTGGTATATTGGCCATATACCACACCCCCTCTGGCCTTATTGCTTAAATAACGCACGGTGTAATTGCACGGTATAGATCCATGAATATGAAATTCATTCTTACGTGTTCTATATTTGAGCTGCTTTTGAAAGCAAAAGCCGAATTGAAAACATTATTGGCATTGTCGAATTCCATTTTCATAATAGCAACCTAGGATGATGGTTTGGTTAGCTATGCTAGCAAGTCGGTTTCTTTGGTTACCAAGGCAACCTATGTGGCTATCTAGCTAGCTAGTAAACTTGATAGCTACTTCAGTGGATGTTGGCACATTTCTACTGGCAAATGAATACATTCTAGCGGTAAATACAGTATGTCAATTTCTAGCCATGGTATAAAAGGGATAAACAACTCAGGGCTCTATGCGTTCTCTGGAATATAATAACTCTGTCGAAGGTCAGTTCCACTCCTTCCATTATTCCACTATTTACCTGAGAACACATGGCCCCTCGTAGATTATCCCTCACACACAGTGCATGTGTGAAATATGACAAATATAAAAACACCCACCAAATGATGTATTATAAATTATACACGCACAGCCTGCATATAGTTAAGTGGGTCATTACACTATTGATGTTGATGTTTGGAGTCAGGATTACAACAATTCCCTACCAGACAAGGCAGGCTTGAATGTTTGTCTTACTGCTTTTTTTCCCCTCTTCCCTTCTCTCTGGCTTTCTCACTGTCTATTACTCTACATTTTCCGTGATCAAAGTGGAAATGACATCTGCACCGAGACATGCTCATTTGGAACTTCTGGTTGTAGCAGTATTCACCTGTGCTGTCCTCAGTCCCCAGTCCTGCTGTAGTCAGTTAAATGAGGGTTTTGACCCTTAAGTGTTGAGCGGCTCAGACTCTTAATGTGATTAAGCCGTCAGTGTTCAGGCCCTGGCCAATTCACAACCTCTACCTCTATCGCTCGCTCCCTCGCTCCCTCCCTCGACCACACACATACAGACTGATACGCCATACAGAGTGACTAGTCAGAGTTCAGTCTGCGTCTCACGAAGATGGCTTGTTGAATGCAGTGTCAAAAACATTATGTTATTTCGGGCTGGAGGCAGCATTTGGGTCGAAGCCACATTCTGTGAGACAAGTGGGTTTCAAATTCCTTGGAGAGAGAGAGGAAGAGGGCGAGATAGAGGGAGGGAGCGGGAGAGAAAGAGAGAGGGAGAAAGTGAAAGGGAGAGAGAACATTTCAACTCCCCACTCCCATTCCCAAGACACTGAATATACTCGCCACAATCCACTGAGATAAGCTCTATAGAAGCCCTACTGTCCCATGTGTGTTGGGAACATTATGTTCACACAAAAGGCGAACTATGAGCGGCTCCTCAGCCAACAAGTGCATGGCAATCTCTAGCTAGCCGGAGGCTCTGAAATAAGAATGAGAGAATGAAAGAGAGAGAGAGAAACTGGAACAGAGAAACCACTAATCAAGCTTGATGAACAGCTACTCTCTTTCTCTCTCTCCCTCTGTTCCATCTCTCTCAATCTCTTCCATTCACTCTCCTTCTCTGAACACGTTCAGGCTAATTGCATCTGACTGAGAGATTCACTCCGTTTTGTAGACTGGTTATAAGCAGGAACCAAAGCCTTACTGGCAAGCTGAGTTGGTTCGCCACTCTTTCCCATGGCTATGTGTCTGTTATTGGAGATTCCAACCTCTGTCTGGTTCCAGTTAACTCTGCTGCTCTGTGGGCAAACAAGGGTGCGGTGCGGTTCAGATAACTGCTTTCACTGAAAGACAAGATGTGGAATGTTTTATTATGACCAAACCCCTCGATGGGCGATCAAGAGGATGTTCTCACAGCGTTGTTGATATGATCCCTATCTAGTCACTGGATGAGTGGACTCAAGTCCCAACCACGTCCTTCCGATAGAGGGCTCGCCAACTCAATTAGCGACAAATCAAAAATAATCGGAGTGCCCTCGTCAACTAATTTGCAACACTCCCTCTGAGTGTTTGAATATAGTGCAAGAGGTGTGCATGAAATGTGTCTGACTTCACTCTTCTTCCTCGTGTCCTGCAGGGCTCTGGTGTTCGTGGCACATGGGGCAGGAGAGCATTCTGGGCCGTATGATGAGATCGGCCAGACCCTGAAGGAGCAGTCCCTGCTCGTCTTTGCGCACGACCACGGTGAGCCAAAGCACGCTGCAGCGGTGTTGTAGTACTTGAGTCCAGGACTCGGACTTGACTCAGACTCAAGTAGCGATTGGACTCGACCACTTGGACTCGACCGGTTGGACTCGACCGGTTGGTTGTTAGAAAATCTCTCTCTTTTGCGTAATTCAACATACTAGCTGCAACATCAAATGTTAGATAGCTGTATTATCCTTTCAGCATTACAAATGTGCAACTGTAATGAAATGTGACTTTAAAAAAAAATGGTTGGAAAGCAACTTGGCAACTCGAGGCTTTAGTGACTTGACTACATCACTGTCATGCAGCGCTTCTTAGTAGAGTCACAGAAGTAGCACTTAATTTTACAGTACAGAAATTGCCACCAAAAATACTGGAGAAGTCCTACTACCCATTGCAGCCACATCATTTACTGCTAGTAAAATACCAGTGGAAATCTTAGCAGAGACAAATGTGATGCCACGGCGTAATATGTTTGTTATCGCTAGAACAGTTTGTAAGTTTTAGTTTAGAATAGGAACGGTGACTGAGTGAGTGTCACCCAGTCTCATAGTGAAGTAGAGCAGGTCCCAGTTGAGTTGAGCAACAGCTCTAAGAGTCAACACCAAATGAGAGTTGTGTCAGTGTACAGCACTCAGACCTGTACAGACCTCTGGGAATGTCATCTTCATTAATGATTCATATTGTATCAAAGTAAAACTTGACTTACTAACATGGATCCCCCCCCAAGGTTATTATACAGTAACGAGAATGAATGTTAATAAATGTTGTGTTTCAAAGTAATCACAGAAGTAATGAAATCACGAGGTGAGAGTGGGATTTTTGACACATACGAGCTTTCACACACTCACACACACACACACACACACACACACACTTCACTGCAGAAGAAAAATTAACAGCATCCCGCGACTGACAGACACCAATGGGAAGATATTATGGGGAGAGAAAAGTGTGAGGGGGGGTGGAAGGATGGAAAGGGAGAGAGGGTGAACGGCACATGTTCTGAATGTTGAAACTGTAGCTGGTGCCGTGGTGCCATGGCAACGCACCTTTCACATAGCTTCAGCGGCATGTTCAGAGCAAGGTGTTGGAAGGTAATGGGAGGAGGGAGGGACAGCTGGCAGGATAACATAGGATGGATTGGCACGTACGGAGATGGAGAATGGCTCTCCCTCTCCGTCTCATCTGGCTCGTCTGTACAGAGAGTAATGAAGGGTAGAGTGGGAAATGTATTCCTCTATGGTCTCTGTCAATTACAATGGTGCCTTGTCCTCATCTCTCTCTCCCTCTAAATCTCCCCCTCTCTCTCTCCCTCTAAATCTCCCCCTCTCTCTCTCCCTCTCTCTCTCTCCCTCTAAATCTCTCATATATATATATATATTTATATATGTATTTATATATATATAAATCTTCCTCTAAATCTTTCATTCTCTCCCTCTATATCTATCTCTTTTTCCCTCCATCAGTTGGCCATGGCCAGAGTGAAGGAGACCGGATGAATATTAAGGACTTCCAGGTGTTTGTCAGAGACTCCCTCCAGCACATTGATCTGATGAAGGGCCGACACCCCGACCTGCCTATCTTCATCATCGGACACTCTATGGTACGGTACATTCTGTAGTCTGCTCTCTGACCAAAGACTGGGGCCACTCTGTGGTACGGTACCCTCTCTAGTATTCAATTCTATTCAAGGGGCTTTATTGGCATGGGAAACATGTGTTAACATTGCCAAAGCAAGTGAGGTAGATAATATACAAAAGTGAAAAAAACAATAAAGGTATCTAGTATCTTCCTTGTCAAAATACTGGGGTCACATTCATGAACTAACACTCGCCTGTGGTATGTGGTTGTCCTACCGCACTGTATTCAGATGAACCAACTGTAAGTCGCTCTGGATAAGAGCGTCTGCTAAATTACCCAAATGTAAAATGTCTCCATGGTACCGTACCGTCTCTAGTTTATTCCTTGTCCAAACACTGAGGCTGTATCATTGCCAGCGGCTATGGTGTTTACCTCTCAACACAGTTCTCAGAAGTCATAGGGCCAGGGTTAGTTCGAGGCTATATCCATTACACAAACATTATACAAGGACTTCGTTCCACACACTCGGTGTGACTTAGATGACCACAGATGCTCTGACATCACAGCTCGTGCGTCTATGCTCATGGGAAACGGTGTCCTTTGAAAGTCTAGCTATGTAAATACCAACAGGGCCAAGTCAGGCCTTAAAAGGGATTTGACGTATTTAGCGTTACAGGCCTCATTTCCCTTCCCTGCTGCTCTGCCTTTGCCTCTGTTTGCTTGTTCTGCTGTTCTGTGACTGATCTCTGCTGTAAAGCGCCCGAACAATGGAAACCACCTATAGCCTATACGTCGAGATCCTCGTTGTGATAACGTCCTTTAGATTCTCTCATGCACCACCAGCTGTGCACAATTAGACAGCCTTCCTTTAGGTTTGACATGCAGTTCAAATTAGATAACTTAGCTCTACTAGGAGCGGAATAAAGGCAATTTTAGTAAATGTTTAAACAGGACGTTTCATTGGGAAGTTACTGTAATGGAAAAACCTGTGGAGTGAGGTACGGCCTTGCATTTTACAGGCATGTTGGCCAGTTTCCCCGACACAGATTAAGCATAGTCTAAGACTGAAGGTTCTCAATGGGGAAGCTCCATTTAAAGTCCAGGACTAGGCTTAATCTGTGTCCAGCAAACCAGCCATGAATGTACAGTTGAAGTCAGAAGTTTACATACACTTAGGTTGGAGTCATTAAAACTAATTTTTTAACCACTCCACAAATTTCTTGTTAACAAACTGTAGTTTTGGCAAGTCGGTTAGGACACCTACTTTGTGCATGACACAAGTCATTTTTCCAACAATTGTTTACAGACATATTATTTAACTTATAATTAATTCACTGTATCACAATTCCAGTGGGTCAGAAGTTTACATACACTAAGTTGACTGTGCCCTTAAACAGCTTGGAAAATGCCTGAAAATGATGTCATGGCTTTATAAGCTTCTGATAGGCTAATTGACGTAATTTGAGTCAATTGGAGGTGTACCTTTGGATGTATTTCAAGGCCTCCCTTCAAACTCAGTGCCTCTTTGCTTGACATGATGGGGAAATCAAAAGAAATCAGCCAAGACCTCAGAAAAAAAATTGTTGACCTCCACAAGTCTGGTTCATCCTTGGGAGCAATTTCCAAATGCTTGAAGGCACCACATTCATCTGTACAAACAATAGAACGCAAGTATAAACACCATGGGACCACACAGCCATCATACCGCTCAGGAAGGAGACGCGTTCTGTCTCCTAGAGATTAACATTCTTTGGTGCGAAAAGTGCAAATCAATCCCAGAACAACAGCAAAGGACCTTGTGAAGATGCTGGAGGAAACAGGTACAAAAGTATCTATATCCACAGTAAAACGAGTCCTATATCGATATAACCTGAAAGGCCGCTCAGCAAGGAAGAAGCCACTGCTCCAAAACAGCCATAAAATGCCAGACTACCGTTTGCAACTGCAGATGGGGACAAAGATTGTACTTTTTCGAGAAATGTCCTCTGGTCTGATGAAACAAAAATAGAACTGTTTGGCCATAATGACCATCGTTATGTTTGGAGGAAAAAGGGGAGGCTTGCAAGCCGAAGAACATCATCCCAACCGTGAAGCACAGGTGTGGCAGCATCATGTTGTGGGGGTGCTTTGCTGCAGGAGGGACTGGTGCACTTCACAAAATAGATGGCATCATGAGAGAGTAAAATTATGTGTATACATTGAAGCAACATCTCAAGACATCAGTCAGGAAGTTAAAGCTTGGTCACAAATGGGTCTTCCAAATGGACAATGACCCCAAACATACTTCCAAAGTTGTGGCAAAATGGCTTAAGGACAACAAAGTCAAGGTATTGGAGTGGCCATCACAAAGCCCTGACCTCAATCCTATAGAAAATGTGTGGGCAGAACTGAAAAAGCGTATGCGAGCAAGGAGGCCTACAAACCTTACTCAGTTACACCAGCTCTGTCAGGAGGAATAGAACAAAATCCATCCAACTTATTATCAGAAGCTTGTGGAAGGCTACCCAAAACGTTTGACCCAAGTTAAACAATGTAGGCAATGGTACCAAATACTAATTAAGTGTATGTAAACTTCTGACCCACTGGGAATGTGATGAAAGAAATAAAAGCTGAAATTAATCACTCTACTATTATTCTGACATTTCACATTTTTAAAATAAAGTGGTGATCCTAACTGACCTAAAACAGGGAATTTTACTAGGATTAAATGTCAGGAATTGTGGAAAACTGAGTTTAGATGTATTTGGCTAAAGTGTATGTAAACTTCCGACTTCAAATGTATGTGAACAAGCCATGCTTAGAACCCATTAGACTGTAATGTATGAGCAGTGTCAAATTGGGCATTTCCTGTGTCAGGGGCAAATTCCACCACCACTATTATCGACATTAAAGCCCCGAAGCCTGTGGTCTCAGTCAACACAAATGGCATGTTTCAGATTACAGAGGATAATCTTAATCCAGAAACAGGCTAGTCCAGATACATGTGGTCCCAAATAATCCTTTACTCCAATACTTGCACTGGCAGCTGATGAATTTATCATGACACCAGGCGAGACCCAGATGCAGACACAGGAGGTAGATGGTTGGAGTTTTACAATATTTATTAATCCAATAGGGGAAGGCAAGAGAATGGTTGTGGACAGGCAGGATGATCAGGCAGGCAGAAAAGTAGTCCAGAGTCAGGCAGGGGTCAAAACCGTGAAGACGATCAAAAAGAGAACGGGTTAAACACGTTGGTTGACTTGACAAACATACAAGACGAAGTAGCACAGAGAGACAGGAAACACAGGGATAAATACACTGAGGAAAATAAGCGACACCTGGAGAGGGTGGAGACAATCACAAGGAACAAGTGAAACAGATCAGGGCGTGACAGAATTGACTGGTGACCCTCACTGACCTCACTGCACTCAACAACAAAGTCCAGTGTACCCGCTAATCGAGGCTAAACCTTGCCCACACTGTCCACTCTTCTACTGACCGTTCACTGCGGTTCTGATTAGTGAGCAATATAGACCCTTGCTCCTTTACTGGCCAAATCCTCCCTCCGTCCCTCCTTCTCCTCCTCTCTTTCTCTCCTCCCCTGGCTCTGTATGTCTGGCCCTCTTCCATGTCCCACTTCTTCAGTGCTAGGCCTTTATGTAATGTCAGTATGTTCGCGCCTTACATAACCACAATCAGAGTCTTCATAGTGTGAGGGGACGCAACACAATGCAAGTATTCTTTCCCTCAGTGCAAGAGGGGATGAGCTTGTGTGTGTGTTTCTGGTGGAGGCCTCTCTTGGTATAATCAATTCCTTAAAGAGCACCTCTGTTCCCAACGCTCACCCTTCCTGCCCAACCCTCCAAAGGCTTCTCTCTCTCTCTCCATTCATTCTTGGCTCCTTCAGTCAGGAGCCGTTACCCCAGAAAGCCTTTCTTGGTATGGGAAGGCCGTGACCCAACATGGCCCGTTTGGTGCCGATATCACTAGCAAACCCTCCAATAACAGCTCAGAACTAGCAGGGAAGATTCCCTAAATTCACTGGAGTTCACTCACTGTTTGACCAGACAGTTGAATCAGGCTGAAACTAACCCTGAATGGGATTTGACAAAACAGAATAAGCATTACTCAATCAACAACTTGTTTGTGGTCTCTCGATTAGTTAGTATAGATATACATAGAGATCACCTACATAGAGACACATTTATTCAATGAAATTGTATGGTTATCGCTATATAGATTTAGCCGTGTTTGCGATGTTCAGTGCATTTGACTTTCATTTCATTCGCTGGTGGGAAATGTTTTTCTCAACAGCCCATCTCTTTAGAGGCTCACTCGATAGAGGCCCCCACTCTCATGAATATTCAAACATCTGACAAAGAGAGGGCAGACAAACACTGTTCAAACAAATTTGCCTCCCAAAAGCCCTCCACAATTATCCGTGCCAAATTGATTGATTCTAGGAAGCCGTTGCGTAACTCCTAATTAGTTTACCCTTGCGTATTTGATTTAAAGGAAAACTCCATCCAAAAACTATCTTTTGATATTTGTTTCGTTGGTCCATTGTTTTGTTGATAGTGTCCCAACAACATGTTTTGCATGTCAGCACTCAAGTTCTCAAGATATATTACTTTCAAAATACAGAAATGCACTGAGTATACAAAACTCTTTCTATGACATAGGCCAGGTGAATCCAGGTGAAAGCTACGATCCCTTATTGATGTCACTTGTTAAATCCACGTCAATCAGTGTAGATGAAGGGGAGGAGACGGGGTTAAAGAAGGACTTTTAAAGGGGGTGCAACTCAATATTAGGAAGGTGTTCATAATGTTTGGTATACACAGTGTATAGCCGGTATGAGCCGTGCACGGGTTTCTCTTTTCGCTCATGTTATTCAATTGTTACCGTACACCTGCAACAAAGATAGTGTAAGGGTCGACGCTGGTAAAGACAAAGATAGTGTAAGGGTCGACGCTGGTAAAGACAAAGATAGTGTAAGGGTCGACGCTGGTAAAGACAAAGATAGTGTAAGGGTCGACGCTGGTAAAGACAAAGATAGTGTAAGGGTCGACGCTGGTAAAGACAAAGATAGTGTAAGGGTCGACGCTGGTAAAGACAAAGATAGTGTAAGGGCCGACGCTGGTAAAGACAAAGATAGTGTAAGGGTCGACGCTGGTAAAGACAAAGATAGTGTAAGGGTCGACGCTGGTAAAGACAAAGATAGTGTAAGGGTCGACGCTGGTAAAGACAAAGATAGTGTAAGGGTCGACGCTGGTAAAGACAAAGATAGTGTAAGGGTCGACGCTGGTAAAGACAAAGATGTGTGAGTGCCTTTTGAATTGTATTTCTGTATTTTGAAAGTTCTAGATCTTGAAAACTTCATTGCTGACATGCAAAACATTTTGGGATATCAGCAATGGATTAATGAAACAAATACCAAATGATAGTTTTTGGGTGGAGTTTTCCTTTAAATCACAAAAGACGTCATCGTTTCTCCATCCTTTTTCTTCAGGGTGGAGCCATCTCAATTCTGACGGCGTGTGCACGACCGAGCGACTTTGCCGGCGTGGCTCTGATCGCTCCTATGGTCAGGATGAACCCAGAGTCTGCCACGCCCTTCAAGGTGGGTTTTGCCCATAGAAATAGGCTTTTCTTCCTATCCACTCATTACCCACCTATTCTTTAACGGGGATGCCCGTTCTAGGAATTCTATTTCTGGGGTTTCACCTGCACCCAGTCCCCTCACATTTAGCCTGTCACCAATGTTAACCACTCCATTAATCCCTTTAACGACCACTGACCTGAGCTGTATTAGCTCCCCATTACATGCCTTTGTAATCTCTGTGGTTGTTCCTCTTTGTTCTGCAGGTGTTCCTGGCTAAAGTCGCAAATCACATTGTGCCCAGTCTCACTCTGGGCTTGATTAAGTCTAAATGGATTTCACGGGACCAAACACAGGTAAGTCTGGTCTATGGAATGTGTGTGTGCGTCCTCAGCTCCACAATAGAGGCTTGACTGAGATCCAGATCGTCCAGCTCTCTGTTTTGAACCGGTCGGGAATTGGCGACAGAGAGAAAAAATGGTTTTTTCCCCCCAGCTATTTTCCTGCAATTCTGGAACTGTTTCCATGGAGCTGAGATAAAATGTTGCAGTGTGAAAACTAATTTGCTGCACTTCCACGCATTTTGCCATGGCTATTTCTGTGTTCTTATGCTCAAACATTAATACAAAACCAATGGGGATCCCAGTCGGTGCCCTGCGTGCCCTGTCAGTAATCCAACCATGCCAAAAATACTCCTAAATTCATCGTTTTGGGACTTTTCGATTCTCCCTGACAGTCTAGCTTTCTTTTTGGTGATTTCTAGGTGTCAAAGGTTATATTATTCAAAAATATATAGATCAATTGTATTTTCTACAATGAGTGCTTTGAGAAACTATTCGTACCCCTTGACTTATTCTACATTTTGTTGTGTTAAAGCCTGAATTCCAAATGGAATTTAGCAAATGTTAGTAATATGAAATACAGAAATCTCATTTACATAAGTATTTACACCCCTGATTCAATACATGTTATTATCACCTTGGGCTGTTGGAAAGCAAACTGAATTCAGTTTTCCTCTAGGATTTTGCCTGTGCATAGATCTATTCAGTTTATTTAAAATATAAAAAATCTCCCTTAATCCTTGGCGATGACAAGCTTAACATGATGCAGCCACCACCATCCTTAAAAATATGAAGAGTGGTACTCAGTGATGTGTTGCTGGATTTTTGCAGTTTTACTTTACTTTATTGCAAACTGGATGGATATTTTGGAATGTTTGTATTCTGTACATGCTTCCTTTTCACTCTTGTCTTTTAGGTTAGTATTGTGCTGTAACTACAACGTTGTTGATCCGTCCTCAGTTTTCTACTGTCACAGCCATTAGACTCTGTAACTGTTTTAAAGTCACCATTGGTGTTACGAATAACTATGAGTGGTGGGTGGAATCAGGCGCAGAGAGCAGGGTTCTGTCGTTTATCAAATTTATTTCACCGGTGCAACCAAAACGGTCACGCCAACACACAGGGCGTATATAAGTTGCCAGTCCAAAACAACAGGACAAAATAGACCGGAGAATAAAGATATGAAAACAAAATACACCATCAAACATAGAGTAACAATTAACAAGCCCGCACAAATACCCAGCGGGCCTAGTGCCCTTAAATACCCTACAAACAAACCCTAATACAAAACAGGTGTACCCAATTAACCAATAACCAACACAAACGGAAAAAGGAATCGATAGCAGCTAATAGGCCGGTGACGACGACCGCCGAGCCCCGCCCGAACAGGAAGAGGCACCCTCTTCAGCGAGATTCGTGACAATTGGCCTCATGGTGAAATCACTGAGCTGTTTCCTTCCTCTCCGGCAACTGAGTTAGGAAGGTCTCTTGAATCTTTGTAGTGACTGGTTGTATTGATACACCATCCAAAGTTGAATTAGTGACTTCACCATGCTCAAAGGGATATTCAATATCTGCTTTCTGTATTTTTACCCATCTACCAATAAGTGTCCTTCTTTGCAAGGCATTGGCAAACCTCGCCGGTCTTTGTGGTGGAATCTGTGTTTGAAATTCATTGCTTGACTGAGGGACCTTTACAGATAATTTGGTTGTGTGGGGTACAGGGATGATGTAGTCATTCAAAAATCATGTTATACACTATTATTGCACACTGAGTAATTCCATTCCACTTATGTGATTTATGCAATTTTTTTTACTCCTGAACTTATTTAGGCTTGCCATAACAAAGGGGTTGAATACCTATTGATTTAAGACATTTCAGCTTTTCATTTGTAAAAAATATTTGAAAAACACAATTCCACTTTCACATTACGGGGTATTGTGTGTAGGCCAGTGACACAATCTCAATAGAATCTATTTTAAATTCAGGCTGGAACACAACAAAACGTGGAAAAAGTCACGGGGCGTGACTAATGAAGGTACTTTCTGTCTAGTTTTAGTCGTTTAAGTTTACACTGAAAGCGTTTTTCTATCCCGAAAATGTATTTAGAAAAAGGTTTAAAGTTTTTATTTTGGTGTGGCGGCAACAATTTAGCAGCGACCCACCACCATATCTGATATATCAGGCCATGTCCTATACAGTAGTATGCACATCATGGGTCAATATTGAGAAAGCCAAGCGCCCTATGGGTTACTATCAGTGAACATCTAAGGGAAATGGTCACTCAACAGTCACTTCCTTTACCCTGCAGGTGGAAGCATATGACACTGACGAGTTGATCTATCACGGTGGGGTACGTGTGTCATTTGCCATGCAGATGATAGGCGCGTCGGAGCGGATCGAGAGAGTGATCCCCGCCATCACCTGGCCCTTCCTGCTTCTCCACGGCGACGTCGACAAGCTGTGTGACATCGGAGGGTCCCAGATGATGTTTGACAAGGCCCCGAGCACGGACAAGAAGATCAAGGTGGGACTAGCACCAGAGCCATAGCACCAGAGCCATATATTTAGATCAAATATATTTAGATAAATATATGGTATGGTTAAATATACACTACCGTTCAAAAGTTTGGGGTCTCTTAGAAATGTCCTTGTTTTTGAGAGGCCCATTATCAGCAACCATCGCTCCTGTGTTCCAATGGCACGTTGTGTTAGCTAATCCCTGTTTATCATTTTAAAAGGCTAATTGATCATCAGAACACCCTTTTGCAATTATGTTAGCACAGCTGAAAACTGTTGTACTGCTTAAAGAAGCAATAAAACTGGCCTTCTTTAGACGAGATGAGTATCTGGAGCATCAGCATTTGTGGGTTCGATGATCAATTAGCCTTTTAAAATGATAAACTTGGATTAGCTAACACAACGTGCCATTGGAACACAGGATTGATGGTTGCTGATAATGGGCCTCTGTACGCCTATGTAGATATTCCATTTTTTTTTTTTTAAATCTGCCGTTTCCAGCTACAATAGTCATTTACAACATTAACACTATCTACACGGTATTTCTGTTCAATTTGATGTTATTTTAATGGACAAAATATGTTCTTTTCTTTCAACAACAAGGACATTTCTAAGTGACCCCAAACTTTTGAACAGTAGTGTATGTCTCTGACTAGCCCTGCACAGGCCGAAACAGAAATGTCGACAGACCTGAATAGCTCAGACACTGAGTCATACAAACTGATATAGACAAGCCAGTATATTTAGAATGGACACCATCTTATCTGCTCTTGAACTTCTCTTTTTCTTTTCATTCTCTATTTGTTTAACTGGCTGTTCCAAGTCCATACATCATCATCACTTGTCACACTAAAGAGAGGGGGAACAGAGAGGGTGAGAAATAGGGAACACAGAGAGGTAACAGATAGAGCTTATCGTGTGTGTTCTCTCTCTTTCAGGTATATGACGGAGCATACCATGCCCTGCACCATGAACTCCCAGAGACTGCGGCGTCAGTGCTCAAGGAAGTCACCGGCTGGATCTCCGAGCGTCTCCCTGCGTCTCCTTCTCAGGGGTCCTAGTCTCCTCTTCCTCTGCACCCCCCCCCCATCCCAACCAACCCTGCCCTCCATGCTGTATTACTACTGTATGAACCTCAAACCTTTCTACATTTGTACTGACCATTTGAAATACTAATGCCAACTTGTCAGTAATATTTGGACCCCTAGGGCCATTGTAGGGAAGTCCTGATTTCCCAGGCTCTACATTAGGGACAACAGCTGTGCCCCAGATGCCAGGCAGCAGGTCATAGTACATATATCAGCCATGTCTCCCTGTACTGAGTTCAAAGAGAGCCATGCTGAGAGCTGGGCCAAGCGCAATTCACAGAGGCATTTTTGTAATTTGTAACCACGGTGATCACCAGGCCGACAGAAACGTGTTGAATTCCCCCCATGCTGCGGCGTTCCCTTTTGTGTGTTGCCGTGGAGACAACTGGCCTTTGTTCTCCCCTCCATATCTCAGATCGTCTGATCATAGAGTCAAACATCTTGGACTTTTTTGAACGCCCCAGACTGCTGCCCCCAATGGTTATTTGTCAGAACTGCAGGGTTTTGGTAGCTGCAGCCCAAGACCAGAAGCTGCCCGTTACCATGGCAGCATCTCAGAAAAAAAAGGTTGAATCCATTGGAGCGCCACTGTAAAACGAGGCATGCTGTGACCCATTATACAGTAGATGCAGTGTACAGACAAAGGCATCACTTCGCTGCAGTTGACTCTGCATTTATGAAGCTGACAGGGCCTTAGGGTACCACCTGCAACATCAACATTTATGGGTGTTCCCCATAGTCTGCATTGGACTAATACAGATTACAATGTATTGTTATGAGTGGAAAACCCACCTATCTTGTTACATTTATGATTGATGCTTACTGGCCAATCGGATGAAAGCTCTCTTCTTATATTGTTTGAGTGTCAGATTGACTTGACAGATGGCCCCGGCATGGAACACATAGTTATCGTGCTGGAGCCTGTCCGTCTTTGTGTGGTTAACAAACTGTCAATAAACAGCAGAAAGAGAGAAGGTCGTGGTTTCCTTCTTCCCACGCCAACATCAATCAACGAGGAGCTAACCGGAACAAGACGGGACTTATCAGGTACAGTACAGTAGCTGGCTAAGATAACTCTAGTGACGTTAACTGTGAAGCTAACGTACTGAAGAGGCTAGCTGGTCAACTCTAAGGAGCCAACACAACACTGGTGTCGGAAGTGCTTCATTTTATACTTTTATTTAAAGGTCCCGAATAGTGAAAATCATGTTTTTCATCAAATATTCAGATGAAACAAGTTCATAGTAGGTTGACCCAAGTATGAAAAATTACTATCTGGTACATTGACAAAGTTGATCATAGAGTTACTGGTCCCCTCCCCCCATGTCAAACGCATGGATTCAGGAGGTACTTCCTTATGCAACATCACGTAAAGCCAGACATGGTGTACACTAATGGTAGTGTCCTGTAATCTTAACTAATTTAAATATGTAAATACGCCTTAAAACCGTCATCGCGTGTGCACATCATACAGCTTTGTTTACAAACCCTAAGATAGCTTCAAGCAGAACGTGAAAGCGAGTCAGTCTCTAGTCACAAATATGATGACTTGCAAGTCGACTTTGACTTTAACACCAATGACTCGTGACTTAACTTGGACTTTAGACTTTTGACTCGAACTGACTTGATAACCTCCCCAAGCCCAAATGTTAAAAATGATGCTATTAAAAAAGTGTGCAGCGCATCAACTCTCTTTAAGAAGTTCAGATTACAGTTTGAATCGGACAGCAGTCAATCAAATTGTGGCAGCTGAGAAAAAGTTGCACGTGGCAGTGCAGAGGAATGTCGGCGGGTGAATTCAGTCGGAGCCTTTGGAAAGATGATACCCCAAATTATTATTTTCGAATATAAATAGTCAACAAAAAACAGATTGCAACTTGCAAAACATGCGGGAAGAAAATTACAGACGGAGGAGCAACAACTTCCAACTTTGTTCGACATTTGAAGCTGCACAAAGAACGGTAAGTCGCGGCTAATATAGCCGACAGCTATATATAAATAACTTTGCTTGTGTAGCATGTAGGCTAACGTAACGTTAAATCAATGAACCTCCACACAGTCAGTCAGTGCGGGAACGTGATCATTGCACCCAAGATTGAGCAACAAATGGCTAGGCAGTTGGTAGCCTAAATCCTGCGTGATGTTACTGCGGTTCCTGAAACCATTAACATACGCTAGCCTACTCTAACCACACACAGATAGGGTGTGTGTGTGTGTGTGTGTTCGGCGATTGTGTACAAGCCTACCTCGCCCGATTGCGATCCTCGATAGTCGATCGCTATGGGGGGTCTTTCTCATGGCTACCAATGTATTTCCATGGAATTATGTTTATTTGGAAAGTAATAAATATATCTATTTTTTAAATAAATGTAAATGTAATATACTAACTATTACTCTTGTTAAAAATACGAAATGGTATTACATTTGGTGAAGAGCACATTATGACCTGTTTAGGACTCTAAACTCAAAGTTTAGGACTTGGGACTTGAGTGCTAAGACTTGAGACTTACTTGTGACTTGTAAAACAATGACTTAGTCCCACCTCTGCTGGTAACTAACCTCTTCATCTGGGTTGTGTCTTTTAGCTAGCAAGCTACTTACCAGCATGCCGGAAAAAGCACACTGTGTTGTAACTGAATGCCATAGTGTTCATTTAAAATGGAACTGACAGCCTTTAAGCAACATGAAAACATATTCAAATCTGTTCATATGCTCCCCAGGAAGAATATTACACTTAAAAAAAAAAATCTGACAAGCGAGCACTTAGATATGTTAATTTTCACATTTTGATAAATTCATAGAATGTTTGGGAATGACATATAGTAACTAATAAACGATGGTGAATTGTAGCCGGCTCCAATGCATGCTTGTTCCAACACACGTTTTGACAACTGAATGGGAACTAGCCTGCCTGCCCGCCCATTTGATCGATACCAAATACATTTGACTGACAACTAAGAGATATGCTAACTGTGGATAACAGTCATTCAAGTTCAGCATAAGTAGCTAGCAAAACGATTCACATATTGGCAGTAAACCAAATGACACCTGCACCTCTAGCTGTAGCCACCGAAAAAAGGTTGGTCACTCACCCACTGCTCCAATGACATCCTCCTAGCAGCTAGCTAGCTAACGGCTCCATGATTTTAGCTTGCTAAATAAATAGCTAGCTACATAAATAGATACTCTAGCCCAGGGGTGCCAAACTCAATCAGCGCACAGGTCATATTGAAAAAACACAATGAATTCATGGGCCAGACTTAGCCTATTTGTTATAAAAAAACATGAAACTATGACCTAAACTGGCCATTGTTTTATAAGAAAAATATGTCCCTTTATAATGTCCACTCATGTCCACAGGAGGCTGTATATACAGTTGAAGTCGGAAGTTTACATACACTTAGGTTGGAGACGTTACAACTCGTTTTTCAACCACCACACATTTCTTGTTAACAAACCATAGTTTTGGCAAGTCGGTTAGGGCATCTACTTTGTGCATGACACAAGTCATTTTGCCAACAATTGTTTACAGACAGATTATTTAATTTATAATTCACTGTATCACAATTCCAGTGGGTCAGAAGTTTACATACACAAAGTTGACTGTGCCTTTAAACATCTTGGAAAAATCCAGGAAATTATGTCATAGCTTTAGAAGCTTCTGATAGGTTAATTGACATAATTTGAGTCAATTGGAGGTGTAGCTGTGGATGTATTTCAAGGCCTACCTTCAAACTCAGTGCCTCTGCTTGACCTCATGGGAAAATCAAAAGAAATCAGCCAAGACCTCAGAAAACAAATTGTGGACCTCTACAAGTTTTGTTCATCCTAGGGAGCAATTTCCAAATGCCTGAAGGTACCACGTTCATCTGTACAAACAATAGTATGCAAGTATAAACACCATGGGACCACACAGCCGTCATACCACTGAGGGAGGGGACCAGTTACTACTGGTCTATGGTTAGCAACTGCACATGGGGACAAAGATTGTACTTTTTGGAGAAATGTCCTCTGGTCTGATGAAACAAAAATAGAACTGTTTGGCCATAATGGCCATCGTTATGTTTGGAGGAAAAAGGGGGAGGCTTGCAAGCTGAAGAACACCATCCCAACCATGAAGCAAGGGGGTGACAGCATCATGTTGTGGGGGTGCTTTGCTGCAGGAGGGACTGGTGCACTTCACAAAATAGATGGCATCACGAGGGAGGAAAATGATGTGAATATATTGAAGCAACATCTCAAGACATCAGTCAGGAAGTTAAAGCATACTTCCAAAGTTGTGGCAAAATGGCTTAAGGACAACAAGGTCAAGGTATTGGAGTGGCCATCACCTCAATCCAATAGAACATTTGTGGACAGAACTGAAAGAGCGTGTGTGAGCAAGGAGACCTACAAACCTGACTCAGTTACACCAGCTCTGTCAGGAGAAATGGGCCAAAATTCACCCAACTTATTGTGGGAAGCTTGTGAAAGGCTACCTGAAACATTTGACCCAAGTTCAACTATTTAAAGGCAATGCTACCAAATTCTAATTGAGTGAATGTAAACTTCTGACCCACTGGGAATGTGATGAAAGAAATAAAAGCTTGAATAAATCATTCTCTCTACTATTATTCTGGCATTTCACATTCTTAAAATAAAGTGGTGAACCTAAACTGACCTAAGACAGGGAATTTCTAATAGGATTAAATGTCAGGAATTGTGAAAAACGGAGTTTAAATGTATTTGGCTAAGGTGTATGTAGACTTCAACAGTAGCCTTTTAACATATTTAAACAAAAGAAGCAAAATAATATTTGCCGACCTCTTGCTGCTTAATTAAAAAATATTTAATAACTCCAAATAACAAAAACCTAGCTATAGGTTGTTGTAACATTTGTGTGCACTGCATGGATCAACAGTGCAGTTGCATGGTGCTGTAAAAAATGTATTGTTGTTGTGTAGCAAGGCTGATGCTCAAATATTGCTGTAATAGGCCTACATGTTTCTCCTTTGCATGGCGTTTTGTTTTATGGGTTATTAAATGTCGAGCTTCGAAAACCAAAGCTAGACTGCAACATTTCAGTAGCCTAGCTAGGACAGTGGCATGTGTCTACACATTCCCTCCACTGGGACACACGAAGCAGTGCAATTGTTGTTGAATTCACCAATGTGAGCTCATCAGGCTGTATTTTCATAAAGTAGATGAATAAACTGTTAACTTATTTATACTCACTTGTGTGTCCTATTCAGCCCGCAGGCCTTGTGTTTGACAAACGTGCGCTAGCCTATTAGCCACTTTATGACAAACGTGCGCTAGCCTATTAGCCACTTTATGACAGACTTGCGCTAGCCTATTAGCCACTTTATGACAGACTTGCGATCATTGCCATTGCTTGTATGCAGTGACGACCTGTCATTCAGGGCAGGTGGGGTAGAGCCCCACATTTTTTGCAAAGCAAAATAATATAGATATATATATATTTTTTTGGTCTTGCCTGCTTTGCATGTTATTTTGGCATTAATACATGTCACATATCAGTTTGAAAACAATGTAAAAAATAATATATATAATTGAGATAATACACATACTCTTTTTGGTTTTCTTGAGTAAGCCAGCTCCAAAATGCAGGTGTTTCAGCCTAGCTCGATGCTTTCTGTGGTGGTGGGGCGAGCCAGCAAAAAATAGGAGCATTGCGCCGTGATTGACTCAGTGTTGTGTCACTCATGGGGACAGTACGTCATCGTGAAGTTTATGTCCTTGGTAAGGGTAGACATCCAAAATTTCAGCCCTTTGGGTCCTGCCATAGAGTTATATTACAAGTGTCCTTCCAAGAAGGCTCAAAGTCATTGGCCACAGATAAAATGACGTCAAATCACGTTATATGTACAGTAGCTTTGATTGGACTGATCATGTCACCACCCAGTGGTTAAGAGCATTGAGCCAGTAACCGAAAGGTTGATGGATCAAATCCCCGAGCTGACAAGGTAAAAAAGCTGTCGTTCTGCCCCTGAGCAAGGCAGTTAACCCACTGTTACCCGGGCGCCGAAGACGAGGATGACGATTAAGGCAGCCCCCCGCACCCCTCTGATTCAGAAGGGTTGGGTTAAATGAGGAAGACACATTTCAATTGAAGGCATTCAGTTGTAGAACTGACTAGTGTGGTGGAAATTCTAATCAACAACAAGGAGAGACAAGGTCAATCACCAATCAGAATATTACTTAATTCAAAACGTATTAAGTAGAAAAGCATAGGTCAATTGCTTCTATAATGATGAGGCTGGTCGGCTCAACACTTCCAAGTGTTGTGGCGAGTAGCT
This sequence comes from Oncorhynchus tshawytscha, assembly GCF_018296145.1. Classification (NCBI taxonomy): domain Eukaryota; kingdom Metazoa; phylum Chordata; class Actinopteri; order Salmoniformes; family Salmonidae; genus Oncorhynchus; species Oncorhynchus tshawytscha. The sequence continues at coordinate 50,494,481 of NC_056444.1, read as the reverse complement.
CTGACATGCAAGGAATACAAAATATATTTGATAGAAAAGATATGCCCTTTTAGTCTTCTTCACAAACAACAGCTGTATGGAATGGGTCACAAGGTGAAACTTGATATATGAGAAAGGAGTATACCGCCAGATAGCATTTGCTATAAAGACTGTTTTTATTGTTTAGCCTGGCAGCTAAGATGAGGCTCCGATGTCTTTCCTGGTACTTCATAGCATAGAAACACCAATTCATTCTATGGCATAAATCAATTGTCAACTCCAGATACTCCCATCTCAAGTAAAACCCCTTCATGACCACACACCTGGACAAGCTCGCTGAGGGGAGTGAGCCTCTAGGTCATACACTCCCCCAGGATAGGTGCGACATCAGAGATGACATACAATGGTTCCAGACACTACCCCACATATCTTTTCTCAGACCTTATCTCCCCCAAGGAGGGAGTGACTGGCTCACAGACATTGTGGAGACAAGTACATGGTTCCCCATCAATCACGCCATCCCTTCACATGGTTGAGAATAGGTAAAGACACATTCACATATGAAGACAAATGTTCCCTCCTGTCCTCTTCTCTTTCTGATATTCTGCATAGCACCATAGACATGTGGAAGACATGCCTGACTTCTCCCCTCTCTGGGCCCCAGGTGACTGAGCCCCAGCTGAGGGAGGAAGTGCAACTGCCAACACCAGAGTCCGAAGGGATACATTCCAATAACAAGCATATCATATATGCATATTATGCAGATAAGACATCTTAATGATCTATGTTTCCTAACTAATTCGGATTCTTCCGCCACACTAGGTATCCCCTTTCCCTTTCCCTTTTTGTACTTTCAAAGTCTTAGCTAGCAGTCATCATCATGAGTCGACAATCTACTGGCAAATCCGTTTTAATCCTTGTCATATGACGAAAAATAATGAAGAGAAATTATAGATAAAACGTCTCGGTGCTCATTAACATAGACAGGCCTCAAACTCCTCTAGCTCCACAATGAGATAGGGTGCAGGCCAGGCAGCAGGCTGTTAGCCACCCTGACAGCTTAGTGGAGTCTGCCACTAGTATAGTCAGTGTAGTCAGCTCAGCGATCCCCATTGAGACCGTGTCTGTGCCTCAATCTAAGTTGGGCAAAACTGAACATGGTGGTGTTCACTGGAATAAAGACCTCCTCCATTCCTGTCATTATTGAAAGAGATTGGGCGACTTAATGTTAGATCCCTCACTTCCAAGGCAGTTATAGTCAATGAACTAATTACTGTTCATAATCTTGATGTGATTGGCCTGACTGAAACATGGCTTAAGCCTGATGAATTGACTTTGTTAAATGAGGCCTCTCCTCCTGGTTACACTAGTGACCACATCCCCCACGCATCCCGCGAAGGCAGAGGTGTTGCTAACATTTACGAAAGCAAATTTCAATTTACAAAAAAAAAAAAGACTGCGTTTTTGTCTTTTGCGCTTTTGGTCATAGAATCTATGCAGCCTACTCAATCACTTTTTATAGCTACTGTTTACAGGCCTCCTGGGAGGTGTACAGCATTCCTCTCTGAGTTGTTTTTCCTCATAATCCTGGACTATTGGACCATCATTTAATTACGTTTGCAATCGCAACAAAGAATTTGCTCACACCCCAACCAAGGATCATCAAAAGCCTTGCAATAAATTCTCGGACAACACAAAGATTCCTAGATGCCCTTCCAGACTCCCTGCACCTACCCATGGATGTCAGAGTACAAAAATCAGTTAACCACCTACCTGAGGAACTAAATTTAACCTTGCGTAATACCCTAGATGCAGTCACACCCCTAAAAACAAAAAACATTTGTCATAAGAAACTAGCTCCCTGGTATACAGAAAATACCAGAGCCCTGAAGCAAGCTTCCAGAAAATTGGAATGGAAATGGCGCTACATCAAACTGGAAGTCTTCCGACTATCTTGGAAAGACAGTACCGTGCAGTATCGAAGAGACCTCACTGCTGCTCGATCATCCTATTTTTCTAACTTAATTGAGGAGAATAAGAACAATCCAAAATGTATTTTTGATACTGTCGCAAAGCTAACTAAAAAGCAGCATTCCCCAAGAGAGGATGGCTTTCACTTCAGCAATGATAAATTCATGAACTTCTTTGATGAAAAGATCATGATTATTAGAAAACAAATTACGGACTCCACCCTAAATCTGCGTATTTCTCCAAAGCTCAGTTGTCCTGAGTCTGCACAACACTGCCAGGACCAAGGGAGACACTCAAGTTTTTTAATACTATATCTCTTGACACCTTGATGAAAATAGTCTTGGCCTCTAAACCTTCAAGCTGTATACTGGACCCTATTCCAACTAAACTAAACCATTCCTCTCTAATTTAATTTAAAAAACTGTTACTCAGCAACTCACTGCCTTCCTGAAGACAAACAATGTATACGAAATGCTTCAATCTGGTGTTAGACCCCATCATAGCACTGAGACTGTACTCGTGAAGGTGGTAAATTACCTTTTTAATGGCGTCAGACCAATGCTCTGCATCTGTCCTCGTGTTCCTAGACCTTAGTGCTGCTTTTGATACCATCGATCACCACATTCTTTTGGAGAGATTGGAAACCCAAATTGGTCTACACGGACAAGTTCTGGCCTGGTTTAGATCTTATCTGTCGGAAAGATATCAGTTTGTCTCGGTGGAAATCAACTGACAAATCAACTGTAAATTTCGGTGTTCCTCAAGGTTCCGTTTTCGGACCACTATTGTTTTCACTATATATTTTACCTCTTGGTGATGTAATTCGGAAAAATAATGTTAACTTTCACTGCTTTGCGGACATTACACAGCCGTACATTTCGATGAAACATGGTGAAACCCCAAAATTGCCCTCCCTGGAAGCCTGTGTTTCAGACATAAGGAAGTGGATGGTGGCAAATGTTTTACTGTAACGGTTTTCTTCTGGGGAAAGAGAGGCGGACCAAAATGCAGCGTGGTTAGTTTTGTGCATCTTTAATAAAGATGAAAGTACAACAATCTACAAAACCATGAAACGTGAAAAAACCAAAACAGTCCTATCTGGTGCCACAAACAGAAAGACAGGAACAATCACCCACAAAACCCAACACAAAACAGGCTACCTAAATATGGTTCCCAATCAGAGACAATGACTAACACCTGCCTCTGATTGAGAACCATATCAGGCCAAACATAGAAATAGATAAACCAGACACACAACATAGAATGCCCACCCAGCTCACGTCCTGACCAACACTAAAACAAGGAAAACACACAAGAACGAAGGTCAGAACGTGACATTTACAGTTAAAACCTGACAAAACAGAGGTGCTAGTTCTAGGTCCCAAGAAACAAAGAGATCTTCTGTTGGATCTGACAATTAATCTTGATGGTTCAGTCATCTCAAATAAAACTGTGAAGGACCTCTGCTTTACTCTGGACCCTGATCTCTCTTTTTACGAACATATCAAGAAATTTCAAGGACAGCTTTTTTCCATCTTCGTAACATTGCAAAAATCTGAAACCTTCTGTCCAAAAATGATGCAGAAAAATGAATCCATGCTTTTGTCACTTTTAGATTAGACTACTGCAATGCTCTACTTTCCGGCTACCTGGATAAAGCACTAAATAAACTTCAGTTCGTGCTAAACACGGCTGCCAGAATCTTGAATAGAACCAAAAAATGTGATCATATTATTCCAGTGCTAGCCTCTCTACACTGGCTTCCTGTTAAGGCTAGGGCTGATTTCAAGGTTTTACTGCTAACCTACAAAGCATTACATGGGCTTGCTCCTACCTACATGCCTACATGCACGCTACAGTCACAAGACATAGGCCTCCTTATTGTTCCTAGAATTTCTAAGCAAACAGCTGGAGGCAGGGCTTTCTCCTATAGAGCTCCATTTTCATGGAATGGTTTGCCTATCCCTGTGAGAGATGCAGACTCGGTCTCGACCTTTAAGTCTTTATTGACGACTCATCTATTCAGTACGTCCTACGATTGAGTGTAGTCTGGCCCAGGGGCGTGAAGGTGAACAAAAAGGCACTGGAGCAACAAACCGCCCTTGCTGTCTCTGCCTGGCCGGTTCCCCTCTCTCCACTGGCATTCTCTGCCTCTAACCTTATTACGGGGGCTGAGTCACTGGCTTACTGGTGCTCTTCCATGCCGTCCCTAGGAGGGGTGCGTCACTTGAGTGGGTTGAGTCACTGACGGGATCTTCCTGTCCAGGTTGGCACCCCCCTTGGGTTCATGCCGTGGGGGATATCTTCATGGGCTATACTCAGCCTTGTCTCAGGGTAGTAGGTTGGTGGTTGAAGATATCACTCTTGTGGTGTGGGGGCTGTGCTTTGGCAAAGTGGGTGGGGTTATATCCTGCCTGTTTAGCCCTGTCCGGGGGTATCGTCAGACAGAGCCACAGTGTCTCCCGACCCCTCCTGTCTCAGCCAGTCTGGAGTATTTCTCCTGTCTCATCCGGTGTCCTGTGTGAATTTAAGTATGCTCCCTCTAATTCTCTCTGTCCCTTTTATCTCTTTCTCACTCTCCCTCTCTTTCTCTCTTATCTCGGAGGACCTGAGCCCTAGGAACATGCCTCAGGACTGCCTGGCCTGATGACTGCTTGCTGTCCCCAGTCCACCTGGTCATGCTGCTGCTCCAGTTTCAACTGTTCTGCCTGCGGCTATGGAACCCTGACCTGTTCACTGGACGTGCTACCTTGTCCCGGACTGCACCTGCTGTCTCTAACTCTGAATGATTGGCTATGAAAAGCCAACTGACGTTTACTCCTGAGGTGCTGACCTGTTGCATCCTCTACAACCGCTGTGATTATTATTATCTGACCCTGCTGGTCATCTATGAACATTTGAACGTCTTGGCCATGTTCTGTTATAACCTCCACCCGGCACAGCCAGAAGAGGACTGGCCACCCCTCAGAGCCTGGTTCCTCTCTAGGTTTCGGCCTATCTAGGGAGTTTTTCCTAGCCACCGTGCTTCTACACCTGCATTGCTTGCTGTTTGGGGTTTTAGGCTGGGTTTCTGTACAGCACTTTGAGATATCAGCTGATGTACGAAGGGCTATATAAATAAATTTGATTTGATTTGATAGTAAGCTGTTAGTAGCCCATGTGCCTCACCCTAATAATTTGGTCTATTTTCACCTCTTGATTTCACCTAATGTTACTGTTCTGACTTGGTGGTGCTGCACATGTAGCTCATAACCTGTTTTTGAGAAATGTCATCTAATATTGTAAGAGGTTTCATTGTCTGCTTATATGCCCCCTTTTTTAATCCTATGGTTCTGACTTGGTGTACAGGGAAAATACTGTAAAAGCAGCCCATGTTCTGCATTCTGTCACTGTACATTTCAAAAGTGCTGAACACAGTTATGTTGTTGCTCACTCATTAATATTTTAATCAAAAATACAGAATGCCTATTATCCACTCATCGTTCCCTCATGCCATAGTTTGTACATCTCAATTGTCAGTAGAAACTGCATTTGTTTAAGCAAGTCAGCCATATCAGGTATGTTTTTAAAAAAGTCAGTAAACAAGCCTGAATTAATTGTTTCGCTGCCAGACAAGGCTCCGCTGATAGCCAGGTGTAGCGGTGGTAAGGATTCAATCCATTGTGCTGAAAAGAAAGCTCTGCTGTTGGCGGCAGGGTAGCCTAGTGGTTAGAGCGTTGGACTAGTAACCGGAAGGTTCCAAGTTCAAATCCCTGAGCTGACAAGTTACAAATCTCTCGTTCTGCCCCTTAACAGGCAGTTAACCCACTGTTCCTAGGCCCTCATTGAAAATAAGAATTTGTTCTTAACCGACTTGCCTAGTTCCTTTTATTTATTTTTTTTACCTTTATTTATGTCGGCCCTAACAGTTTGTGGGCACCGCTTGTCGCCGTTATAGTGGAATTAATGTAGTGTCTTGGCTGGCATGCTGCTAAACATTTGTATTAATTTTTTTCCCCAATAAGATAGATTTACATGCTAAAATCGCCACTGCTTGTATGATTCTATTGACAATCCCAGCCTTAGTTACAGTCGTACGTTTTTGTTCAAAATATTGAGTCATTGACACTGAAACAGTGCATCCCGAATGGGTGAATTCAGCAAACAATGTATCAGGCCAGCTGTGATTTACAACCTGACATCAATATATTTTGGACTAAGAAATATATTGGTGGTTTATATTAATTATGCATTGAGTGAAATATAACCTGCTTTTAAAACCTTTTTATGAAGTTTGTATTGCATAAACTGAGAATTGGATCTTTCGGACTGATATTATGATTGTCTGTTTGTTTCATATACACTCTGTTCCACTTTCACGATACACTATTTTCCGAAATCTGACAGCAGTGGCTGCTTTTCATTTCGGGTGGACAGTGTACCAAAGATGTACACCATGTCACGTGTGTACAGTGCACATTTAACTTGCTTTATCAATCGGGGAGACCATTCGATGGGTCTTGCCAGGAAACTAATCCTGAAGACGGATGCTGTACCATCATTGACAGTGGATCAGGGGATCTTTCAAGCGCTGACCATAATGTAAGTATCAGAGTTTGATGAATCTGACACGGTGGCGGTGGCTATAACTGTGGCTGCTATAACTTGTGAATGGTATATTTTCTGTAACACACCCGATAGTCACTATATGTTTTTTTTGTTCTTCCGTCCCTAAGCCCCCTACGTTGAGTCTGAGAACTGCCAGCACACAGCTGACACAAAGGAATTTTGTCCACAAAGGGAGTTGTGGTGTGTGTGTATAGCATTTGTACACTGAACATAAACATCGAAACGCAACGTGCTATAATTTCAGAGTCACAGTTCATGTAAGGAAATCAGTCAATTGCAATCAATTCATTAGGTCCTAATCTATGGATTTCACATGACTGGGGACACAGATATGCATCTGTTGGTGACAGTTACCTTAAAAAAAAAGGTAGGGGCATGGATCAGAAAACCAGTCAGTATCTGGCGTGACCACCATTTGCCTCATGCAGCTCAACACATATCATTCGCAAAGAGTTGATCAGGCTGTTGATTGTGGACTGTGGAATGTTGTCTCACTCCTCTTCAATGGCTGTGCGAAGTTGCTGGATAATTCCAGGAATTGTGTGCAGATCCTTGCGACATGGGGCTGTGCACTATCATGCTGAAACATGCGGTGATGGTGGTGGCAGTGGCGTGTATTCATGGATGCCAAGGGAGGCCAGGCTTTTTAAAAATTATAAAATCATTTATCTTTTTTCTCTGTTTTCACAATTTTCTGTCAATTCACAAGTACCCGAGGGAGGGAATCAGCGCCCCTCTGTCTCAGTATGTGTGGCCCATGTATCTGATGCTGTCTGGACCAAAAGAGTACAACATGTTGCTGCTATAGCATTTGATTGGTTGATGCCAACAAGCATTTGGCCTCCCTTGGTAAAAAATGAATAATAATTAACGTTGAGCTGGGCTCAACTGTGGGTTGTCTTGGTGCAGCAACATGCTCCCCAATGAAGGCCAGTTTGGTTTTGGCATCACATCAATCAAATCACTCCCTAAGCAAAACGTCATTTTCAGGAAAACATGTCTGTGTCTGGTCTACTTGTGTTGATGTCCTGCAGTAGCTGGCTTGCAAAAAAACGTTCCTAAGCCATGGATGGAGGTGGGGATTTGGACTTGTGGTTTTGACTTAATTCTTCATACAGGCCAATGATTATGGCACGATCCTGATCTAACCATAATTAAATATGTTGTGCCACTGGCCTGAGACAATTGAAGTTCAATGTGTAGCCTAGATGTAGGCTCGCATTAACTAGCTAGCTAACTTAGCTGGTTCATTGTTGCCCAAGCCAGGAAGTTAGCCTAGCATGCATTTGAGCTAGGTAGTCTATGACAACAAAAACTACAAGTGTACTGTATGACAGAGACATAGACTGTTTTGCCAACATGAAAGAGAGGAGGATGGCATTGGCGTTCAACTAGTCTACAAGAATGGTCAGTCAACATTTAGTTTTACTTGTTCGCACACACACACAGACAAACAGAAATCAGTACCATGGACAGCCACAGGGTATTTAGCAACATTGATTGGACTTTATTGTTTTTGCTATCTCTAAGTTTGTTTTCAGTATATTAAATTGAGCATATATAGCCTTGTTGATTTGATGATGTTTAAATGTTTAAGTTGAAATGGAGCTGGAATAGCGGAGGCAGGGCTCCTGTTATCTTTGTGCTGACTTGCGGTAACTCTTTGGCTCTAAATCAGTAGTTGTTTAGTAAACTGTCTAAAACATGAACTTGCTTGACCATGTTGACAGTGATATAACTGTTTGTACTGTTAATTTTACCCACGCACCGCTACTGGGTGGCGGATGAATGGGACGTACCAACCCGGTACAGTTGTTACCGGGATTCATTCGTGAAGAGCACACTTCTCCAGTATGCCAGTGGCCATCGTAGGTTAGCATTTGCACACTGAAGTCGGTTACAATGCCAAACTACAGTCAGGCCAAGACCCTGAGGACGACGATAATGCAGATGAGTTTCCCTGAGACGGTTTCTGACAGTTTGTGTAGAAATTCATCGGTTGTGGGGTCTCAGACGATCCCACAGGTGAAGAAGCCGGATGTGGACGTCCTAGGCTGGCGTGGTTACACGTGGTCTGCGGTTGTGAGGCCGGTTGGACATACAGCAAAATTGGAGGCAGCTTACCATAGAGAAATGAACATTCAATTCTCTGGTAACAGCCCTGGTGGACATTCCAGCAGTCAGCATGCCAATTGCACGCTCCCTCAAAACTTGAGACATCTGTGGCATTGTGTTGTGTGACAAAACTGCACATTTTAGAATGGCCCTTTATTGTCCCCAGCACAAGGTGCACCCGTGTAATGATCATGCTGTTTAATCAGCTTCTTGATATGCCACACCTGTCGGGTGGATGGATTATCTTGGCAAAGGAGAAATTGTCACTAACAGGGATGTAAACAAATGTATTTAAAAACAGTTGATGTTTGTGTCATTGGGGCTAATTAGCTGAAAATTCAACAACTACTCTGTCTGCACAGCTTCCCAGGCAACCACCACAGCAGGAATGGTGTGATACAAAAAAAATCTGCCTTCCCAAGGCAAAGAAGGAGGATATGCTGTGAAGCCTGTGAAGACAAACCCAACATACTGTAAGTCAAATCAATTCAAATTGTATTTGTAACATGCGCCGAATACAACAGGTGAAATGCTGGGTGAACTCCTGGATGGCAGGAAGCTTGGCCCCAGTGATGTACTGGACCGTACGCACTACCCTCTGTAGTGCCTTGCGGTTGGAGGCCGAGCAGTTGCCATACCAGGCAGTGATGCAACCAGTCATGATGCTCTCAATGGTGCAGCTGTAGAACTTTTTGAGGATCGGAGGACCCATGCCAAATCTTTTCAGCTCCCTGAGGGGAAATAGGTGTTGTCGTGTCCTCTTCACGACTGTCTTGGTGTGTTTGGACCATGATAGTTCGTTGGTGATGTGGAGACCAAGGAACTTGAAGCTCTCAACCTGCTCCACTACAGTCCCGTCGATGAGAATGGTGGCGTGGTCGGTCCTCCTTTTCCTGTAGTCCACAATCATCTCCTTTGTCTTGATCACGTTTTGGGAGAGGTTGTTATCCTGGCACCACACTGCCAGGTCTCTGACCTCCTCCCTATAGGCTGTCTCATCGTTATCAGTGATCATGTCTACCACTGTTGTGTCGTCGGCAAACTTAATGATGGTGTTGGAGTTGTGCTTGGCCATGCAGTCATGGGTAAACAGGGTGTACAGGAGGGGACTGAGCACACACCCCTGAGGGGCCCCCGTGTTGAGGATCAGAGTGGCAGATGTGTTGTTTCCTACCCTTACCACTTGGGGGCGGCCCGTCAGAAAGTCCAGGATCCAGTTGCAGAGCGAGGTGTTTAGGTCCAGGGTCCTTAGCTTAGTGATAAGCTTTGAGGGCACTATGGTGTTAAACGCTGAGCTGTAGTCAATGAATAGCATTCTCACATAGGTGTTCCTTTTGTACAGGTGGGAAAGGGCATTGTGGAGAGCAATAGAGATTGCATCATCTGTGGATCTCTTGGGGCAGTATTCAAATTTTAGTGTCTAGGGTTTCTGGGATAGTAGCTAGCCAGTTAGCCCTATTGACTTATGGCCTTGCCATATAGGGAGGTAGAAATGCCCATGTTAACACAGCATGTATTTATTAACGTATCAAGATAACATATTGTAGTCAGGCAACATATGAATTGTGAATAGGCAACATTCAGTTGGCCGCCATTGACTTCAATACATTTTGCGTCATTGTTGCGGCATATTTCTTTGCATACTTTCCGTTTAAGCTTGCATCGATGCATGCTTCAAAATATGTACAAACTGAGTACGCGTTTGAGAAGTGCCCTCTGTGCTCCGTTCACATACTTTGATTTGGACTCGCACTCTGAGCCTCCCAAACTCCAATTTGCGTACTCGGAACATGGTAGTATACATTTTGAGAAACTCCCATAGTTATTTCAGGCACACACAAATTCAAAATACAAATGTTAAAAAGTTTAACAGAAAAGTGCACAACCAAATATTGCATATTTCTAAATGAGTACTTCAAATACACCAGGAAACACATTGTAGAATGAGTAGATCACTACATCAACAAATTGATAGCATCATAACTCAGAACAGTAAATAAAAAGGAAATTAAATGACTTACCCATTTAACAAACATTTCCCTTTTCAAAAACATTACAGGCTATTTAGACAGGCTCCTGGATCTCCTCTTCAGGTGAGACCAAATGGAAAAGAGGATGGACAGGAAGATTGACGTCATCCTGAGGTCACATGAGTCTGCTCCACCTAACCACAGATACCATGGTGCTGCAGCTGGTCTCTCTCACAGTGGGGTTCTACCAAACATCATCCTCCAATCCTCCAAAGGTCATCCTCCAACCCTTTGCAGCAGAACTACATGTCATTGACCAGTATGCCCACAGCTCAGCTTCCCCCAAACCCTCAGTCAGACAGAGGGAGCCGGGCTTAGGCCTATACAGAACCCTCCTGTGGACTTCGAACACACCATGGTTGGGCATTCCCTGGACAGTACCCGCAGGCCCATATCCATTTCTCCCGTGGTCAGTCAGCAGGTAGAGGAGGGACACACATAGGAGAGTTGCAGGCCCATGCACAGCACTCCCATGAGTAACGAGGGTCACTTCTATGGAGGTGATGGTCCGAAGGCCACGCTGGCTACATTCGAGGGGAAGGAGGACTTGGGTTCCTTCATAATTCATTTGAGGACCTAACACACAAGTACTACTGGGACTGGGGGAGAAAGTTGTCAGGCTGCACGAGTGTCTGAGGACCGACACCATTCGCTTTGTGTACTCCCTCTCGGAGCACATTAGGGAAGACTATGATCAACTCATCGCAGACCAGGTTTTGGAAAGAGCAAACCACCCACAGCTGTGAGGAGGAAAGGGAAAGGGGGATACCAAGTCAGCTGTACAACTGAATGCCTTGAATTGAAATGTGTCGGTTGCTGGCTCAATGCTCTAACCACTAGGCTACCTGCTGGTAGTGTTGGCTTGGTACTTCAGGACCAGCTTGCCACCGATGCTTTCCTTATTAAGGGACTTAAAAATCAGGGACTTAAAAATCAAAAGGTAGCATATGAGGTGATGAACCGTGACCCTGGAATCCTGGCTCAAGCACAGCAGGTAGTGGTGTTACATGAGCCCTACTTCAAGGCTACCATTGGCCGTGACAGTGACGTAAAACTCGGGGCTCGACGCATATAATCCAACAACAATCAAGGACCCAAGTATGTCACCAAAACAAGATGAGTCCATGCTGGATGAGGTGAAACAGATGTGGGTGGAACTGAAAAGCCTTACACAACTCCCTGCACACTACAAGGTAGCCATCTCCACCCCCAACAGCTTCCCAGCCCCAACAGCTTCTGAGAGGGGAAGGAGGGGATCCAGCCAGGGCAGAGCGAGTTGGACTCGGAAAGGACACTGTCATTCCTCCTAAGCATAAGTGCCTCACCTGGGGGGAGGTTGACAACCCCAAGCCTGGTGCTCCTACTGTTCTCAAGCCACTGAACATGGCTGAGGATGTCTCCTCGAGCAGTGTTGCAGTTCTTACTGAACCATCGAAACTTCAGCAGTGGGCCAGCCGGACACCACACAAACCAGAGAACGAGCAGCTGGCATGGGAGAAAACGTTAGATCTAGACACAACACAAGTCCAGTCAGAGGGAAACACGGGGACTTCCAGGCCTGCACACCAGCCTGTCCAACATTCATTCTTTGGGTTCACACCCAGCAAAACAGGGCTGAAGAACAATAGTAAATTCAGGGGCGCAACTTTCACTGCGGACGGGGTGGACATGACCCCCCCCCCCCATTCTAAAATTGCACTGTGATACTAAAAGCGCCATCTGTGCACATTCAATTATTGAACCATTGATTCTATTCTTGGATAATATCATGTATAAATGTACATCTACATGGAGATAATGATTTGTCATGCCTCATCTGAGCAGGATCAGACGGTGACAGGGGTCTCAGCAGGGTCAGGCAACCAGGGAAGTCCATTCTGTGTCAAAGGGTTGATATTGTTTTTTCCCGATGACACAAAACATGTCAAACAAAAACGTGAGGAAAACGCTATTGATGATGATGAATGGATGCAGATATGTTAGAATGCCCGCTCATGGTCATATAATCTCAGACATAAATTACTGAAGTTTAAGACCATCCAGAGAACAAACATACAATATAGCAGTGGAACTGAATATCATGCACTCAGAAATGTCATTCCTCTGCTGGAGGTGTAAAACACAAAAGGGGAAATATTTGCATTTGTTATGGTCTTGTGAAGGCTGGCTGAATTCTGGCAAAGAGTATGTTCTTTTATCTCAGCATGTCTGCAGATTCTCCCTTCTCCCTGGTTTTGTTTGCTTGGAAATGTTGATACTGGAGACTGTTCTCAGAAGAAACTGTGTAACCTAGCATTTATAGTGGCTAAGAAATGCATTGCCATGAATTGGAAGGTTGGTTATCCTCCCACAATGTCACAATGGATGGCAGATTTGATTTATTTTCCAGATTAAGGCTATACTGTGCAACTTTCATAAGGTCTGGGTGCCTTATATGTTGAGTCAGGACTCACACCTGTTTACACATATAGAAGTAGCACTAGTTCACCCGGCTTGTGTGCAAATTTAGGCTTAAAAATGTGCCCAGTTGGGGATGTCTGACAGTATTTCTGATTTTCTTAACTCACCATCACTGATGAATGAATGAGCTGTGGAGCTTCTCAACTTAATTCTTCTTTACCTCCAACAGCAAGTAAACCTAGTCTGTTTTTAGAATCCTCAAAATGATTTGAACAATATTTCCAGCTCTCTCCCGTTCTCTCCCTCTCCCTTATAGCCACTCGGTATGAAAGGGAAAAATGTAACGCCCTGGAGATCCAGTGGAAACGTCCTGAAATATGTGATTATTTCTTATCTCTTGTACAAATAGCCGAGAGCTGTCTCTGTCCTGAGCAGAGACGGCTCACTGGAGCTTGGGACAAGAATATTTTATACAATGTGTCAAGTTTGCTAGCCCGAGTTTCGGGCCGACCCAGTTGATAGTTCATACAATGTTTCAAGTTCATTGCAGACAGGCCCTGCGTAGCCAATGTGATTTATAGTATATGTATTTTGATCAGGATATTTTCTACCTTGCAGGCTGCTTTTATGTGTTGGCTTTACATAGCCAATTTTTACATAGCTGGCAATGGCAATAAAAGTTACTTTTTGATTTGTATCATTTTCATTTAGATTTGGAAAGTAGATTAACCACAGACAATGATGTTGAGACACAAAGACTATTATAAACTAAATTAAACTGTGCATATGAAAATCATAACACAGATTGGTAGAAATGGTCAGATAAATTGGCACTCCAAATTGAAACGGTTGCCGACCGCTGGTGTAGCCTATTACCGGCAACTTCAGGAGCTTAATGGCACTTAATTAAAACACGTAGGTTGGGTCTATAAATGGAAAAATACACATTTGAACATTATGACCAATTGATTGGTCTAAAGAAAAGACTACTCTTGGTTGAATAAGATTTTTTTTTTTTGTCGGGGACAGCCTTAGTAGAAATGCAGGAAATGAGCTTTAGATGGCCCAAAAAATTCTGAGAGGAGGACCCCTAAACCCACTGCCAGGTTATGCCCCCCCCCACTTCGAAAACCAATGTTGCTCTCCTGTGTAAATTTGACAGATGTTGGAATCTGTCTCTCGGGTCTTATGCCATGTCTTTGTGTAGTGTTTTACTTTGTTCTACTTTTTTATAGGTGGGTGAGGAGTGTGCCCTCGCCAGCAGCAAGGTCTACAGGAGAAAAACTAAGTGGACACCCCTTCAAATGAGTGGATTCAGTTATTTCAGGCTCACCCATTGCTGACAGGTGTGTAAAATTGAGAACACAGCCATGCAATCTCCATAGACAAACATTGCCAGTAGAATGGCCTTACTGAAGATCTCGAGTGACTGTCAACATGGCACAGTCATAGGATGCCACCTTTCCAACAAGTCAGTTCGTCAAATTTCTGCCCTGCTAGAGCTGCCCCGGTCAACTGTAAGTGCTGTTATTGTGAAGTGGAAACGTCTAGGAGCAACAACGGCTCAAATGTGAAGTGGTAGGCCACACAAGCTCACAGAACGGGACCACCGAGTGCTGAAGCACTTATCGGTCCACGGTTGCAACACTCACTACTGAGTACCAAACTGCCTCTGGAAGCAACGTCAGCTCAAGAACTGTTCTTCGGGAGCTTAATGAAATGGGTTTCTATAGCCGAGCAAAAAAATCTAATCAAATCAAATTTTATTTGTCACATACACATGGTTAGCAGATGTTAATGCGAGTGTAGCGAAATGCTTGTGCTTCTAGTTCCGACAATGCAGTAATAACGAACAAGTAATCTAACTAACAATTCCAAAAAAAACTACTGTCTTATACACAGTGTAAGGGGATAAAGAATATGTACATAAGGATATATGAATGAGTGATGGTACAGAGCAGCATAGGCAAGATACAGTAGATGATATCGAGTACAGTATATACATATGAGATGAGTATGTAAACCAAGTGGCATAGTTAAAGTGGCTAGTGATACATGTATTACATAAGGATGCAGTCGATGATATAGAGTACAGTATCTACATATGCATATGAGATGAATAATGTAGGGTAAGTAACATTATATAAGGTAGCATTGTTTAAAGTGGCTAGTGATATATTTACATTTCCCATCAATTCCCATTATTAAAGTGGCTGGAGTTGAGTCAGTGTCATTGACAGTGTGTTGGCAGCAGCCACTCAATGTTAGTGGTGGCTGTTTAACAGTCTGATGGCCTTGAGATAGAAGCTGTTTTTCAGTCTCTCGGTCCCAGCTTTGATGCACCTGTACTGACCTCGCCTTCTGGATGACAGCGGGGTGAACAGGCAGTGGCTCGGGTGGTTGATGTCCTTGATGATCTTTATGGCCTTCCTGTAGCATCGGGTGGTGTAGGTGTCCTGGAGGGCAGGTAGTTTGCCCCCGGTGATGCGTTGTGCAGACCTCACTACCCTCTGGAGAGCCTTACGGTTGAGGGCGGTGCAGTTGCCATACCAGGCGGTGATACAGCCCGCCAGGATGCTCTCGATTGTGCATCTGTAGAAGTTTGTGAGTGCTTTTGGTGACAAGCCGAATTTCTTCAGCCTCCTGAGGTTGAAGAGGCGCTGCTGCGCCTTCCTCACGATGCTGTCTGTGTGAGTGGACCAATTCAGTTTGTCTGTGATGTGTATGCCGAGGAACTTAAAACTTGCTACCCTCTCCACTACTGTTCCATCGATGTGGATGGGGGTGTTCCCTCTGCTGTTTCCTGAAGTCCACAATCATCTCCTTAGTTTTGTTGACGTTGAGTGTGAGGTTATTTTCCTGACACCACACTCCGAGGGCCCTCACCTCCTCCCTGTAGGCCGTCTCGTCGTTGTTGGTAATCAAGCCTACCACTGTTGTGTCGTCCGCAAACTTGATGATTGAGTTGGAGGCGTGAGTGGCCACGCAGTCGTGGGTGAACAGGGAGTACAGGAGAGGGCTCAGAACGCACCCTTGTGGGGCCCCAGTGTTGAGGATCAGCGGGGAGGAGATGTTGTTGCCTACCCTCACCACCTGGGGCGGCCCGTCAGGAAGTCCAGTACCCAGTTGAACAGGGCGGGGTCGAGACCCAGGGTCTCGAGCTTGATGACGAGCTTGGAGGGTACTATGGTGTTGAATGCCGAGCTGTAGTCGATGAACAGCATTCTCACATAGGTATTCCTCTTGTCCAGATGGGTTAGGGCAGTGTGCAGTGTGGTTGAGATTGCATCGTCTGTGGACCTATTTGGGCGGTAAGCAAATTGGAGTGGGTCAAGGGTGTCAGGTAGGGTGGAGGTGATATGGTCCTTGACTAGTCTCTCAAAGCACTTCATGATGACGGATGTGAGTGCTACGGGGCGGTAGTCGTTTAGCTCAGTTACCTTAGCTTTCTTGGGAACAAGAACAATGGTGGCCCTCTTGAAGCATGTGGGAACAGCAGACTGGTATAGGGATTGGTTGAATATGTCCGTAAACACACCGGCCAGCTGGTCTGCGCATGCTCTGAGGGCGCGGCTGGGGATGCCGTCTGGGCCTGCAGCCTTGCGAGGGTTAACACGTTTAAATGTCTTACTCACTTCGGCTGCAGTGAAGGAGAGACCGCATGTTTTCGTTGCAGGCCGTGTCAGTGTCACTGTATTGTCCTCAAAGCGGGCAAAAAGTTATTTAGTCTGCCTGGGAGCAAGACATCCTGGTCCGTGACTGGGCTGGGTTTCTTCCTGTAGTCCGTGATTGACTGTAGACCCTGCCACATGCCTCTTGTGTCTGAGCCGTTGAATTGAGATTCTACTTTGTCTCTGTACTGGCGCTTAGCTTGTTTGATAGCCTTGCGGAGGGAATAGCTGCACTGTTTGTATTCAGTCATGTTACCAGACACCTTGCCCTGATTAAAAGCAGTGGTTCGCGCCTTCAGTTCCACACGAATGCTGCCATCAATCCACGGTTTCTGGTTAGGGAATGTTTTAATCGTTGCTATGGGAACGACATCTTCAACGCATGTTCTAATGAACTCGCACACCGAATCAGCGTATTCGTCAATGTTGTTGTCTGACGCAATACGAAACATCTCCCAGTCCACGTGATGGAAGCAGTCTTGGAGTGTGGAGTCAGCTTGGTCGGACCAGCGTTGGACAGACCTCAGCGTGGGAGCTTCTTGTTTTAGTTTCTGTCTGTAGGCAGGGATCAACAAAATGGAGCCGTGGTCAGCTTTTCCGAAAGGGGGGCGGGGCAGGGCCTTATATGCGTCGCGGAAGTTAGAGTAACAATGATCCAGGGTCTTTCCACCCCTGGTTGCGCAATCGATATGCTGATAAAATTTAGGGAGTCTTGTTTTCAGATTAGCCTTGTTAAAATCCCCAGCTACAATGAATGCAGCCTCCGGATAAATCGTTTCCAGTTTGCAGAGAGTTAAATAAAGTTCGTTCAGAGCCATCGATGTGTCTGCTTGGGGGGGATATATACGGCTGTGATTATAATCGAAGAGAATTCTCTTGGTAGATAATGCGGTCTACATTTGATTGTGAGGAATTCTAAATCAGGTGAACAGAAGGATTTGAGTTCCTGTATGTTTCTTTCATCACACCATGTCACGTTGGCCATAAGGCATACGCCCCGCCCCTCTTCTTACCAGAAAGATGTTCGTTTCTGTCGGCGCGATGCGTGGAGAAACCCGCTGGCTGCACCGCTTCGGATTGCGTCTCTCCAGTTAGCCATGTTTCCGTGAAGCAGAGAACGTTACAGTCTCTGATGTCACTCTGGAATGCTACCCTTGCTCGGATTTCATCAACCTTGTTGTCAAGAGACTGGACATTGGCAAGAAGAATGCTAGGGAGTGGTGCACGATGTGCCCGTCTCCGGAGTCTGACCAGAAGACCGCTTCGTTTCCCTCTTTTTCTGAGTCGTTTTTTTGGGTCGCTGCATGGGAACCATTCCGTGGCACTGGTTGTAAGGCAGAACACAGGATCCGCATCGCGGATTGGTGTAAAGCAGCCGCACAGAAGCCTAAGATCCCCATGCGCAATGCCAAGTGTCGGCTGGATTGGTGTAAAGCTCGTCGCCATTGGACTCTGGAGCAGTGGAAATGTGTTCTCTGAAGTGATGAATCATGCTTCACTATCTGGCAGTCGGACGGATACATCTGGGTTTGGCAGATGACAGGAGAACGCTACCTGCCCAAATGCAGAGTCAAAAGTTTAGACACACCTACTCATTCAAAGGTTTTTCTTTATTTTTACTATTTTCTACATTGTAGAATAATAGTGAAGACACCAAAACTACAAAATAACACATATGGAATCATGTAATTACCAAAAAAGTGTTAAACTAATCAAACTATATTTTAATTTGAAAATATTATCAATTCAAAATATATCAAAGTAGCCACCCTTTGCCTTGATGACAGCTTTGCACACTCCTGGTATTCTCTCAACCAGCTTCATGAGGTTTATTTGCATTGTTAAAAGTTCATTTGTGGAATTTCTTTCCTTCTTAATGCGTTTGAGCCAATCAGTTGTGTTGTGACATGGTAGGGGTGGTATACAGAAGATAGCCCTATTTAGTAAAAGACCAAATCCACATTATGGCAAGAACAGCTCAAATAAGCAAAGAGAAATTAGATTCCATCATTACTTTAAGACATGAAGGTCAGTCAATCCGAAAAATTATTCAAGTGCAGTCGCAAAAACTATCAAGTGCTATGATGAAACTGGCACTCATGAGGACCTCCACAGCAAAGGACGAGCCAGAGTTACCTCTGCTGCAGAGGATAAGTTCATTAGAGTTATCAGCCCAAATAAATGCTTCACAGATTTCAAATAACAGACACATCTCAACATCAACTGTTCAGAGGAGACTGCGTGAATCAGGCCTTCATGATCAAATTGCTGCAAAGAAAACACTAGTAAAGGACACCACTAGTAAAGGACACCAATAAAAAGAAGAGACTTGCTTTGGCCAAGAAAAACGAGCAATGGGCATGAGACCGGTGGAAATCTATCCTGATGAGTCCAAATGTGAGATTTATGGTTCCAACCGCTGTGTCTTTGTGAGACGCAGAGTAGGTGAACGGATGATCTCCGCATTTGTGGTTCCCACGATGAAGCATGGAGGAGGAGGTGTAATGGTGCTTTGCTGGTGACACTGTCAGTGATTTATTTAGAATTCAAGGCACACTTAACCAGCATGGCTACCACAGCATTCTGCAGCGATACGCCATCCCATCTGGTTTGTGCTTAATGCGACTATCATTTGTTTTTTTAACAGGACAATGACACAACACACCTCCAGGCTGTGTAAGGGCTATTTGACCAAGAAGTAGAGTGATGGAGTGCTGCATAAGATGACCTGGCCTCCACAATCACCTGACCTCAACCCAATTGAGATGGTTTGGGATGAGTTGGACCTCAGAGTGAAGGAGAAGCAGCCAATAAGTGCTCAGCATATGTGGGAACTCCTTCAAGACTGTTGGAAAAGCATTCCAGGTGAAGTTGGTTGAGATAATGCCAAGAATGTGCAAAGCTATCAAAGCAAATTTTTTCTTTTTAACCCTTTTTTGTTTACTACATGATTCCATATGTGTTATTTCATAGATTTGTTGTCTTCACAATAATTATACAATGTCGAAAATAGTACAAATAAAGAAAAACCCTTGAATGGGTTGGTGTGTCCAAACTTTTGACTGGTACTTGTATATATATATGTATATGTATATATAGAAGATTGTGGACTTCAGGAAACAGCAGAGAGAGCACCCCCCTAACCACATCGACGGGACAGCAGTGGAGAAGGTGGAAAGTTTTAAGTTCCTTGGCGTACACGTCACGGACAAACTGAAATGGTCCGACCACACAGACAGTGTGGTGAAGAAGGCCCTCAGGAGTCTGAGGAAATTTGGCTTGTCACCTAAAACCCTCACAAACTTTTACAGATGCACAATTGAGAGCATCGGGTCGGGCTGTATCACAGCCTGGTACGGCAACTGCACCGCCCACAACCGCAAGGCTCTCCAGAGGGTGGTGCGGTCTGCACAACACATCACCGTGGGAAAACTACCTGACATCCAGGACACCTACACCACCCAATGTCACAGGAAGACCAAAAAGATCATCAAGGACAACAATCACCCGAGCCATTGCCTGTTCACCCTGCTACCATCAGGTGCATCAAAGCTGGGACTGAGAGACTGATAGAAGCTGTTTATCTCAAGGCCATCAGACTGTTAAAGAGCCATCGGTAACACAAAGAGGCTGCTGCAGACTTGAAATCATTGGCCACTTTAATAAATGGATCACTAGTCACTTTAATAATGCCACTTTAATAATATTTACATTTCTTGCATTACTAATCTCATATGTATATACTGTATTTTATACTATCTATTGCATCTTGCCTATGCAGCTCATCCATTTAATTATATGTATATATTCTCATTCCTTTACTTAGATTTATGTGTATTAGGTAGTTGTTGTGGAATTGTTAGATTACTGTTAGATATTACTGCACTGTCGGAACTAGAAGCACAAGCATTTCACAACACTGGCAATAACATCTGCTAACCATGTGTAGGTTACCAATACAATTTGATTTGACCAAGAATCTACTTGAACAAACCACATTTCTATTAAAAGTGTAGTTTATTTTGGTGTGTGATTCGTGTTGCGTTGTGCCTTATTCCCATGACCTATGTGAAAATAACTTCTACTCCTTGGTCACTTAAAGACTGACTGAACATTGCTGAAGGGCTTAAGCTACATTCTCATGTGACCCACTAGAATCAGCCAAGCCACGCAGCAGTCAGTCTAGACAGGGCCTGGAGCCAATCAAAAGTTATTTTTGAATCACCTCATACAGTAGGTGTTCTCTGCAGACCTACTAGGTCAAATAGATAAATACTTACAACTAGATTAGCTGCACTTGATTTGGCTTGCCTACAATGGAACCAATGAAATAGTGCAAACGCCAAGTTAATTGAGTGCACTTCAAATACAGTATTGGACATACAGCATGTATTTGACCTAGGTCTGGTGCTATGACGGTTTTGGTTACATGCAAGATGTTGATGAGAGACTGATGAAAAGATGGTGGAACAATGATTAAGGATCTGTCGTTTGTATTCCTCAAACTGAAAAAACTGTGGAACACTAACTGCTGTATATGTTCTATGATATATATTGAAATGATGTGTGACCACTGTGAAACAAGCAACTTATTAAACTAGCTAAAACCTATTCAAACAATGTTATAAATAAACCTTGACTGTTGAGCTGACTTGAGCTATTTCCTTGACTCGTTTTCTTTTCTAAACTGTTGACTGTGATCATTATCAGGTCTGTCACTACGGGGATGGTGGGAAGTGAGAGATGCTTGTCTGTTTGATAGCTGGGAAATTATGAGATTCTCATCGAGGATCGCCCAGGCATCAGCAAGTAGGTTATTATAGTAAATTACACAGTACACAATAACATTACACATTGGCCAATAGATGGCGATATAATGTCACATTTCTCCCAGCCATGTAAAGGGCTTTGTCTGGCATTTCTGATTCTAACTCAACAGACACAACTACGGAAGTCCAGAGAGGGCATATGAATACAAATAAATGGTTCCCTCATTATGTCAAGATCATGACATAACAAAAGTTGTTTAGTCGAGATCACAAGATAATCAAAAGTACTACGCATTAGCCATTAATTTGGTCAGATGCATGATAGCCAATCGCATGTAAGGAACAACACAGCTAACTTTGTCTTGTGAGCCAGCTAGTTAGATACGTAGTCTTGTTAGATAGATAGCTAGCAAGCTAGCTTGTTATCTATGCTGGTTGTTAACTTGCATAAGTGATATGTGTATAATTAAAAGGGACACTTCATGCTTTGTGGATAATATTTACATTTACAGTGGGTGAGCTCCATTCCTGACAGGCTGATCAGATTCAATTTCAGCCTCAGAGGCTGATAAATCAGGATGCTGGCTTGGAGGCTGTTTCATAGGTAAAGCTCCTTGCAGGAAGCCTACTAGGCAGCATCCTGATTTAACAGCCTCTGTGGCTACTATTGAATCAGGTCAGCCTGCCAGGAATAGAGCTCCCAGTCTTGATCATATACATAATGCACTGCCTGCTAATCTGCCTGCAAGGAGCTTTACCTATGAAACAGCCTACAAGGTAGAATCCTGATTTTATCAGCTTCTGAGACTGCTATTGAATCTGATCAAGCTCCGAGGCTGAAATTGAATCTGATAAGCTCACCCACTATGTAAATATTATTAGATTTGTTTGTCACTGGCCTACACACAATAACCCATAATGTCAAAGTGGAATTGTTTTTTAGGAAATGTTTACAAATTAATCAAATATGAAAAGCAGAAATGTCTTGAGTCTTGAGTATTCAACCCCTTTGTTATGTAAATTACATATTTCTGTATTTCATTTTCAATCAATTTGCAAACATTTCTAAAAACATGTTTACACTTTGTCATTATGGGGTATATTGTGTCGATGGGTGGGGTATGAATACTTTCTGAAGGCACTGTAGCTGCGTTGTTGCTTGCATGCGATTGGCTGTGGTCTTGGGGGTGGCATACAGCCTGGGAGACAGTGTTGCCTGTCAGGCATGTTCAGGGCTTAAATGCCCTACAAGGGCTTAGATTCCCCAAGAGCTCTTAGCTCAAGGTAACAGACAATTAGCTTGCTACCATTCTAACTTATGAACTGATAATGAGCTCCAAACACAAATGAAAGCATGATCTCGTGATCTCAACAAAACAACTTTTTTTATGTTGGGATCATGCGATAAATAAGTTGTGATCTCGACACAAGTGCTTTTGTTTTTCTTCATATGTCCTCTCTGGACTTCTGTAAACAACTCACATAGATAAACATTTAAAACATTAAAATACAATACAAATACTTATTATACATTTTTTTTTAAATCTATCATATTGTAACACGCCATATCAAAGTACAGAATTGTAGTGTTCCATAAAGCAATTTTGTGAATTGTCCAGTCATTTCATGATATGGGGTTTGACACCACTGATGCCATATTGGGAGCACAATAGAATGGTAAATGCAGAATGGATGTCTGTGATGATGAACACAGCATTAGTAAGTCTGGCTGTGTCCACCTTATTCAACTGTTTGGTTCTCTTGCAATCAACAAACAAACAGTCATGAATAGCCAGGCCTTACTGTCACACTATATACACAGACTGCTGGGACCCACATTACCGTAACGAAAAACACTAAAGCCTTGTTTCGAAAAATAAATAACAAGGAGAGCTGTGAGCCAATTGGAGAGGTCCAAAACATCTGGATCCCCATCTGTCATTGTCAATCATTCTCAGTGCTGCATCATTTTTACCCAGTAAAAAAAACAGAGCCTGTGCCAAAAGATTAACCTCCCCAGGGAATTAATCACTGTATAACCATAGAGATTAACCACTAGTATTATGTAGCTCATTTTACAGGGCCTGGGAAATATTGTTCAGAACGACACTGTTGTTGTAGCATAACTATATACTCTTTGGCTATTGTACTACTTTATCCACCAGAGGGAGACTCAAGGCAAGACTCTCCTACAAGTGGTCGGTTAATCTGAGGATTTGAAGTCAGCCAGTTCCAAAGTGATCATGGCAACGGCTTTACCTATGCCTCTGAGGTAAGGGAGACCAGGAATAGGCTGCATTATATTTGCCATACAACATGTTGCATACATGTGGGAAAGCCATGCATGAATTGGCTCCTGTGATTATGTGGGGAGATTCTTAACACAGTTGTAAGAAAGGCCACAACTAGGGTCTGTTTGATTTGGCCCATATGGGCCAAATATGGTCAAAATATATAGGGCCTACCTGTTGGACCCCAATAAAACAGACGGGGCCAACTACAGGTAATACAAATACTGTTATCTTGGAAGAAAAACAAATACACTGTGTATTCTTATTGAAAATCATTGAACAAATATATATCGATTATAATACAATTGTGTTCCCAATCCCTTCCCTTTGATATGCTTGGTGCGCCACTCTAAGGCCGTGTTCGAGAGCATCAAAACCATGATAATTCATGGGTAAATTTTTGACCGACTGCGTGATCTACAAACAATACTGAGTAGTTATTTCTGATGCACGGTGATTTGTCGATTAGTCAATCTTTACTCGCCTTTAAAGCCGGCTGCAATATCGAACGCGCCCATTCAGACAGACGTCACTGGTCAGCGTCTTTCGCCCCCTCCTTCATCGTCCTCCTCTTTGCACGCCCCTTCGGCCTTAAATGAACGCGATAAATCCTTGCGCGTCATGAGTCTTCGAGGGGATTGGTCAATCAACAGTGTCTTACGTTCATCCCTGTAGAGTGACCACGCCCCCGAAAATAACGCTCGTGTGGTGGAGCAAGAAAAAAAAAAGAAAAAAGAAGAGCCTCAACTGTAGGCAGAAACGGATTTATCGAATATCACAAGTGACGATACCAACATACCACACATTTTTTTGAAACACTGGGTAATTTGGATTCAAGGTAACGTCTAGGTTGTCCCTGACGCTCCTTGTTTACAGGAGCTTGGGATACACCGGTTTCGGATTGTCTGAACTGTCTGCAATCGTAACATCAGACGCTTCTAGCTAGCCAGCTTGTTGGCTAGTTTAGTTACCGGTAGCTAACTAAAGTAACGTGATCTATTAGCTATAACCGCCGTTACTTATGCGTATAATACTAAGTCATCCCTCGGCTATTTAATTATATGTTCTAGTTAGTTTCTTTAATCGGAACAAACCTGTTAGCTAACCTGGCTAGCTAAAGTTAACTTACATTCACAAGTCCCACCCTCCAAAGTATCATTAATTATATGCTAAATTAGCTGGATAGTTTGCTAGCTGGTGTAACAGTAGTAAGTAGCTACGTCGTCTGTTCGCTAATCAGCTAGCTAGTTTAACTCCGATTGGATATAATTAGTTAGCTATCTAGCTAGGTCAATTATTCCGTGCTGTTGATATTGATCCGTTATAGAATTAGCCGGAGGGGTTGAGCCGCTACCCTGGCAAGGAGACGGGCGAAAAAGAGGAGGCGAAATAAAGAGAACAGGGAGGCCAGCGAGGGAACCAGCTAACGGTCGTTATCATTTGTGCTAACGTTTACGGGTCAGCTGTCATAAAAGCATCTAGCGAGCGAGCTATCTAGCTAACGCTAACTTACACAACTTGACAGCTCAGTCAGATATCATAAACTAACGCTAACGTCACTGGTCATATTTCATTCTTTACACAAGACCGTACTCCCTTCGACAAAAAGAAGTGTCACTATTTGCTTGGACATTGTGTTAGCTGGCTAAACTAAGCAACCTCTCCGGTGAACTGCTCATCAATGTCAGCAAGCTAACCCAGTTTCTCTGACGCTATTACCAGTGTCATCTATCTCACAGTAGCAGTAGCTAACTAGCGTGCTACACATGGACTGATAGAATTCGTAGCTAGCTACATTTATATTTTTGTAAGAAAAACACAGTATACCTGAACATATTTGTAGTTAGGTAGCGCCATCTAAACACAGTCATGAGTATCGAGATACCGGTGGGATTGACGGAATTGCTGCAAGGCTACACGGTGGAGGTGCTTCGACAGAGGCCACCGGACCTGGTGGAATTCGCCGTGCAATATTTCACGCGCTTGCGGGACACCAGAAGCCAAGATGGGGCGGGTGCTGCTGTCAAGTTCGGGAAAGGAGTGATGTTTGATGGGGAGCCGATGCAAACCGAGTCAAATGGAGACGAAGACGGGTCCGACGAGTCTGATTTCGAGCGTAAGTTACTGCCTGATAAGGCCTTCCACCTAATATGGCCCAGACTGAATACGATCATGCTTAGTTGGTCATTTGAAACAGATGTGATAGAGATGAGTACAGATGGACTAAGTCTGCACTTCAGGACTGTAGTTGGAGAACCTTAGTTAAAACTAATTAGTCTTATGACTGCAACTGTCAGTGACATCCTATAGGCTGCACATGTTATATTAGATCCCACTGCGGATCTTATTTGGTTGGTTAATTGTCTTCAATGATGACATAAGTGCATGCACCCCACACCCATGCCATGAAAAACATATTTACAGAAAAAAAGATGCAGCCAGCTAATGTCTGCCAGCCCTGGCCGGACATAAGATGCCATGTTTGTTGTATTGTCACATGCACAAGTACAGTGAAATGCTTAAATTGCAAGCTCTACCCAACAGTGCAGTAATCAATATCAAAATAGTGTAACTAATTCAAAGTAAATAGTATAATAATAATAGTGCCTATAGTAATCTACACCCCCTTGAACTTTTTCACATTTTGTTGCGTTTCAAAGTGGGATTGAAATGAATTTAATTGTCATTTTTGTTAACACTTCATTTTAAGGGGTCCTTATTACATAAGTAATTACACTGTAACAAGTATTGTAATTAATTGTGATAATTCACAACTACACTGTAATTGCAGTCTAATTATAGTGGTGTAACAAAGCATGTTACCATGCTTGTTACAAAGTGTTCAAGTGTCCTATAGCATCCCAACTCACAATATTTCTGCCTGCACAAACCACGTGATAATTGTTAGCCAATTGATAACCTACCACCTCGCTGACACATCTCTGCAATAAAGGGCTCTGGAGTCTTGATGGCAAAACGGGTTCAGAAACGATACATGTTTTAAAAATACTTTAAATTGTTGAATCATTTGACTGCATTTGACAATGGGTGAATTAATAAACCATCAATTAAAATTGACACATTCAAAAAAGTTATGGTTAAGAATGTGGGAGTCATTCGTGCTTGCCAAATTGTATGCCTATAAAGCTTGGTTGAATAATGGTTTTAGGGCTGACACCAATTAGTTGACTGGTCAATTGTTAGGCTGTTGGTCAACCGAGATTATTTTAGTCGAGTAGTTCTATACATTCATGCATGGATGAGGAGTGTTGCTGCACAGCTATTTTCAGGTCTCCAGAGATGTTATATCGGGTTCAACTCCGGGCTCTGGCTGGGCCACTCAAGGATATTCAGAGACTTGTCCCGAAGCCACTCCTGTGTTGCTTTGGCTGTGTTCTTAGAGTTGTTGTCCTTCCTTTGGAAGGTGAACCTTCGGCCCAGTCTGAAGTCCTGAGTGCTCTGGAGCAGGTTTTCATCAAGGATCTCTGTACTTTGCTCAGTTCATTTTTCCTTCAATACTGACTAGTCTCCCAGTCCCTGCTGCTGAAAAACATCCCCATAGCATGTTGGTGCCAGGTTTCCTCCACACGTGAAGCTTGGCATTCAGGCCAAAGAGTTACATCTTGTTTTAGTCAGACCAGAGAGTCTTGTTTCTCATGGTCTGAGATTCTTTAGGTGCCTTTTGGCAAACTCCAAGTGGACTGTTATGTGCCTTTTTACTGAGGATTGGCTTCCGTCTGGCCACTCTACCATAAAGGCCTGATTGTTGGGGTGCTGCAGGGATGGTTGTCCTTCTGGAATGTTCTCCCATCTCCACAGAGGAGCTCTGTCAGTGACCATCGGATTCTTGGTCACCTCCCTGACCAAGGCCCTTCGTCCCCGATTGCTCAGTTTTGCCAGGCGGCCAGCTCTAGGAAGAGTCTTGTTGGTTCCAAACTTCTTCTATTTAAGAATGATGGAGGCCACTGTGTTCTTGGATCTTCAATGTTGGAGAATATTTTTTTGGTTCCCTTCCCCAGATCTGTGCCTTGACACAATCCTGTCTCGGAGCTCTACCGACAATTCCTTCGACCTCATTGCTTGGTTTTTGCTCTGACATGCACTGTCAACTGTGGGACCTTATATAGACCGGTGTGTGGCTTTCCAAATCATGTCCAATCAATTGAATTTACCACAGAACTCCAAGTTGTAGAAACATCTCTAGCATGATCAATGGAAACAGGATAGACCTGAGCTCAATTTCGAGTCTCATAGCAAAGGGTCTGAATACTTATGTAAATAAGGTAGTTCTGTTTTGTCTTTCTAAACCTGTTTTCGCTTTTGTCATTATGTGTAGATTGATGAAGAATTTTATTTAATCCATTTTAGAATAAGGCTGTAACGTAATAAAATGTGAAAAACGGTACGGGGTCTGAATAGTTTCCGAATGCACTGTAACCTTGCAAGGGTTTCACTGTTGAGGAACAGTCTCACGTTTGGATGAGATTCCTTGGTGCAGAATAAATATCAACCCTCACAGAGAAGCACGAGATTGAACTGAACTACATTTTCTAAGTTCTAAGTGTTTTCCGCCTTAGTTAACACTATTAACGTTTCCCTTTACTTTGGGAATTGTGATCAAGTCAACGCAATATTAGCCATTTTCAATGCAACATACCGAAACAAAACAAACTATACAAGAGATTTTGTTTTAGGCGGAACATCGGAGTAGGATTCTATTGTGTAAACATGCACGACCCAGCCCGTACTCTACACAGACCAGTGCGGCCTAACCAATCAGAGCTGCAGGACTTTATGCAAATAGACCGTTGCTATAATGGATCTGTGCCATTCACTTTGAACTTGACTGTGTTTACAGCATGAGTGGTAGTGAGTAAATGTGCTTGTTTTGATATCAAAGCCAGAGCTGCATGTAGCCACGTGTGCACATTTGTTCATATCCTTTGCTAATTAGTGAGTTATTAGTCCGGTCCTAGATCGTTTTCAGTCAGCAATGGGGGAGGGATTGTTTCTTACAAGGGCACAATACATCTTTGAAAAGTGAGTCGGATAAAGAGTTTTTTTCTTTTTCTTCTTCTTAAAGGAGCAGTTTTGTATTGAGACGGGCTTGAATAAGCTAAGTAGCCAATAGGCATATGTTAGCATCGTTTGTCTGATTCTCTCTAATAATGGTATGTGAATAATAATGAATTTTATTTTTGTAAAGTGGTTTCTTGCATCAAACAAAACAAACCTTAGTCACCTCCTTGTCTGACGGACAAGTGGATAAACAGGTTACAGTCAAGCTCTGCATACTTTTTTTTTCTTTCGAAAGTCTCATGGAATGTAGGCCTACATTGAAAAGCACACATTGGCTGCTACTGTAGGCTGAATGATAACACGTCTATTTCCACGTTAAAATGTTATGGGATGTATTTTCTCCATTGTTTTTTATGGCAGGTCACTCTGGCAGCCACAGTAGCCTACTTGACCATTTTCTGAAACTAACTTAATGTGGGTACAGCTTCAATTCACTGTAAACGCACGCTGGAATTTGCACAGAAGTTTCACAACATTCGAGTTTGTGCTCAGCCGACCTGAAATTTGCTCAGTGTTGAACAAAAATTTGAGGGAACATTGATCTGCACAACACGCTCGAAATAACGACCACCTCAAACAAGCCCACGTGTTGACCTTAACAAGTGTGCAAAGAATGGGGTTCGAGAAAGTCGGTGTACAAAATCCAGACATTGCAGAGAAAGAAACAGTGTTGTAGGTCAAAAAAACATCAACACGGGAGAGCGAAGGTACGTTTTCATTTTTGACAGGCTTGCCCATTAGTCTAGCTAGCGTGTTACCTAAAACAGAATAGACTTTCCATGCAAAGGGGGTGTTCAACTTTTTTTATTAGCTAGCTAGTTTTCTAACCAAGGCTAGCTAGCTAAAGGTGGTGAAATATGGTATAGTTGCTACTCTCTAGCTAGCTAACGTTAACTGGGCTCGATGGTCTGATCTTCCCTTAACCTTGTTCTCGGGGTATCCATTACCCAAGGTTATTACGTGAGACACACTCAGCATCTTAACACTAGCTTGCTAGCTAGCTACTTGTGTCAATACACTTAGTTCATTTTCAATGCAGGTAACTTGTTTATTAGTGTTAGCAAGGACTATTATTGTAAGCTGGGTAACACCACAACTAGCTAACTATATGCCTAAACTATAAAAATCATGATGATCACTAGATGGAATGTAGTGTCTATGCTAAATTGTCATACATTTATCTTCTCTACCACAGATTTCCACAAGGTCTGACTCCAGGATAGGAAAATGCTTACAAGAAAGAAACCGATGAAGACTGAGTCAGAGAGTTGTCGATTTCCATTTTTACCTGTAATGTAAAAAGGGAAGAAAAATACAATCCCATTTTTCTAACTTATTTACACTACCAGTCAAAAGTTTGGACACACATACTCAAGGGTTTCTTTATTTGTACTTTATTTGTCCATATTATGGCAAGAACAGCTCAAATAAGCAAAGAGAAATGACAGTCCATCATTACTTTAAGACATGAAGGTCAATCAATCCAGAAAATTGCAGTCGCAAACACCGCCAAGCGCTATGATGTAACTTCCTCATGAGGACCGCCACAGGAAAGGAAGACCCAGAGTTACCTCTGCTGCAGAGGATAAGTTCATTAGAGTTACAAGCCTCAGAAATTGCAGCCCAAATAAATGCTTCACGGAGTTCAAGTCTGTGTGAATCAGGCCTTCATGGTCGAATTGCTGCAAAGAAACCACTAGTAAAGGACACCAATAATAAGAAGAGACTTGCTTGGGCCAAGAAACCCGAGCAATGGACATTAGACCAGTGGAATTCTTTCCTTTGGTCTGATGAGTCCTAATGTGAGATTTTTGGTTCCAACCACCGTGTCTTTGTGAGACGCAGAGTAGGTGAAAGGAAGATCTTAGAATTCAAGGTACACTTAACCAGCATGGCTACCACAGCATTCTGCAGCGATACGCCATCCCATCTGGTTTGCGCTTAGTGGCACTATGATTTGTTTTTCAACAGGACAATGACCCAACACACCTCCAGGCTGTGTCAGGGCTATGTCACCAAGAAGGAGAGTGATGGAGTGCTGCATCACATGACCTGGCCTCCACAATTACCCGACCTCAGCCCAATTGAGATGGTTTGAGATGAGTTGAACCGCAGAGTGAAGGAGAAGCAGCCAACAAGTGCTCAGCATGTGGGAACTCCTTCAAGACGGTTGGGAAAGCATTCCAAGTGAAGCTGGTTGAGAGAATGCCGAGAGTGCAAAGCTGTAATCAAGGCAAAGGGTGGCTACTTTGAAGAATCTAAAATATATTTTGATTTTAACACTTTTTTGGTTACTACATGATTCCATGTGTTATTTCATAGTTTGTATGTCTTCACTATTATTCTACAATGTAGAAAATAGTCAAAATGAATAACTCTTGAATGAGTAGGTGTGTCCAAACTTTTGACCGGTACTGTGTTTTAGCGCAATGTTCCAAATGCCTGTATCACAAGAATCAAGTTTTATTTTAGTTTTTTATGATAATTATTTATTTTTGGTCTCGTCTCCTTCGCTCTTTCTGTGCGCACTATGCAATTTCTCACTCGTAACACAGACACCAAGACCCCTCCCCCTGCCACTTACAACAGCAAAGACGAAAGATCACTTCCTCCTCTCTGACAACAAGCATTTTCAACTCGCTATTTGCGTTTGAGGTTTGGTCCAACAGTATCAATGAATATGATTCTGGGAAAATGTATGCTCAGTTTCTGCTGCGTGCGGCATTGTGGTACTGCTCGCTGCATTTTAGCCACAATACTATTATGTGCTAGCTGTCTAGTCTGTGTTTTTATAAATGTGGTCCATGCGGTTGTGGAATGCTGATATTTAGCCTAGGTATAATTTTACAAGCCCTGAATTCATTAGATTGTTCCTGACTGTTTGAAATGCAGTGTATTGTCCATTAATTGTACAACAAAGCTTATTTAGTTCTTTGCACTCAGGGAGGGGTGCACCGTAGAGTTGTCGATTTGATGGAGAGGTATTTGAGCGGGCAGGCCTTCCCCGGGAGGAAGAGCAGCTCAGTCCTGTTGAGCTTGAGGTGGTGGGCCCGACATTCAAGCTGAGAATTCCTCTCTTGGCGTGGAAACCATCGCTCACACATAACACCACTACTTTCAGCCACTGGCACGCTTGGACAGTTTCTTAAAATGTTATTGGCATATTATGGCAGACCCTTGGTCCCCATGATAATGGAAGTTCCCATCATCAAACTTGACACTGTTTTGTAACTTGTTTATTGTGTAAACGACCGTAGCTGCAGTAATATTCAGCGCCATACTTAAAGGGGCAATTGGCGATTTGCTACATCTATTTATTGACTAAATTCCTTATATATATATATACCCATTGATTCTTAAAGAATATAAATGCCTCTTGCGCTGACTTCAATTGTCTTACCCAAAATATGCTTCTTTGACTTAAACACTTACGCCGGGTAGCCTCAACACGATTAAAACTGTCATTTTGAATTAATGAATGGTCAGTCCTTGCGTCCATAGTTCTGTATGAATTTGAGTGGTTACATTTCTCTTGCCCTTTGAACTGCAGTTTGTCCCTTCAAGCTACTTCAAGGTGCTATAAATAGGATTTCTTTACATTTTTTGCATTGTAATTTCAGAAAATGACCATATATCTGCAGCAATAGTTAAATAAGTGTTTTACCGTGTTGAATACCCGTGAATGTTGTGATTGGCTGTCTTAATCGCATATTTATTTCTCCCGCTAAAGCGGTATCTGTTGTCAAAATGGGAAAGCTGTTTTGACTATTTAGTGGCCAGTGTAGAAATCGCTGTAATTTCCTGTTTGCTAAAATTCTACACTGTTCAATTTCTGTTTTATGTGAGAATACAAGCACTGAATAGTGTAGGGAGTCATTGTACTGTCTAAATATATTTTCAATAACAAGCAAAAAAACACTTTACAGCTGAGGACAAAAAGTAAAAGGCTCAAGCGTGAGTCTCCATGTTATGGGGAAATTGGATGAGGGAGAGATTTTGTTTTGAATGCAGTCTAGTCCTGTATTCAATTCACCTAGCTTCCACATAGTGGAGAAATTGTAGCACCTTTTTTAAAGGAATTAAAATATAGTTTTGAAAACAAACTGTTGCCTCAATCCTATTGTCATCGAAGTAGAAGTTCCATTAGAGCTCGTTTTAACCAATTAGCCTCCTAACATTTTTGCACATTTTCGTTCTTTCCTCACTGACCTTGTTTTATTATTGCGAGGAGGGGAAATGAATGAATAATGGTATATTGATGTTTTTTTTTTTAAACAACGTTTTTTTTAAATGCTGAGAGACAGATGAATAGATGGGCTGTAAAAGACAGGGGGAGGAGTAGACTGGCTGTATAGAGAGAGCGAGCCTGTAGGAAGAGGAAGAACGATTTACACAGGCACTTCATAACTTGTCTGAGTGCATTACAAGGCCTCGTGAATAGAGGAGAATCACCTGAATGAAAACATGACAGACTGCAGGCAATTGTCAGGACACTTTGCAGATGGGTTACTGTAACCAGATTTTGTATCACAGGGGTTGTGTTAACCCAGAATTATGTTTTTCACATAGGGGGGGTGAGAAGCATAAGAAATATCTTGCTGCGTTTTGCAAACGCTGATCTAAAATGCTTCTTATTGTAACTTCTGCTTGACTTCAGACTTTTGTGCTTCAGTTGCCCTTCTCCACTCAGATGAGAAATCTTTGCTCGTTGGTCTAACAATCAAATTCCCGCATTCACGAACGGGCATTCTGTCAGCAGACAGCGCTCTGACTGATGTGTAGCTACTTTTTGCAACAAATTTTAGTCACTCTACTCATGTGGAATGGACAGAGATTGGGCCTACTATAATGCCTAGCCCTAGTGTGCGTTATTGCCCCTATGCCTTAATGAAAACGGTGGCAGTGGGATCAAACGCATGCAATGACATGAGAATAGATGACTGTTTTCGAGCATAATTTTGTGCCATTCACTGAAGTAAAGGAGCAAATGTGGTCACTATCGGATGTCCAACAGGTGACCTAATTACCAGGCCCGATTGTGCATGTAGGATAATCTAATGGTTAGCGTCCCTCGATACCCACTCTAAACTGGCTTTAAAATTGCTCCCTGTCTCTCCATGTGAGCGTGAATGGGGAGGCAAACATCTAGACATCTGCATGCAGTTTACTGGTGTATTTTCAGCCGCGTTTTGATAAGCATCTGAACTTTTGGCACTTCCTAATTCCCTGTGCATCACATGTGGCAGGAAACTGAGGGAAAGCCCATCCTCGCTTTTATTTGCAGTTCGTACGGTGCCCGCTCCCGTGCCAGGTTGTGCACTATGAAGTCCCTGCGTTGAACACGAGCAGTCACCGTGTTCAGTCACTTGTTCGTGGGTTTTATGCGGCTTGGCCGCTCTACGCGGAATGATATGGAAACCATCCTCTCTCATCATTCTAATTAGACTGAACAAAAACATAAATGCAACATGTAAAGTGTCCCATGTTTGATGAGCTGATTTAAAAAAAAAAATCCCTAGAAATGTTCCATATGCGCACAAAGCTTTTTTTCTCTAAAATGTTCTGCACATATTTGTTTACATCCCTATTATTGAAAATGGTTCCATGCAATAATGGCTCTATATAATACTGTATGCTTTTTTGAATTTGTTCTGGATTTGTGGACTGTGAAAAGACCCCTGGTGGGATAAGCGTGTGTCAGAGCTGTGTGTAAGTTGACTATGCAAACAATTTGGGATTTTCAACACCGTGTTTCTTATAAAAATAAGTGATGCAGTCAGTCTCTTCTCAACTCTTAGCCAAAAGAGACTGGCATGCATAGTATTTATATCAGCCATCTGATTGCAATGAAGAGCAAAACATGCCGCTATGTTCTGGGCCAGCTGCAGCTTAACTCAGTCTTTCCTTGCAGCACTGGACCACATGACTGGACAATAATCAAGATTCGACAAAACTAGAGCCTGTAGAACTTGCTTTTTGGAGTGTGGTGTCAAAAAAGCAGAGCATCTCTTTATTACGGCCAGACCTCTCCCTATCTTTACAACCGTTGAATCTATATGTTTTGACCATGACAGTTTACAATCTAAAGTAACGGCAAGTAATTTAGTCTCCTCAACTTGTTCAACAGCCACACCATTCATTACCAGATTCAGCTGAGGTCTAGAACTTCTGGAATGATTTGTACCAAATACAATGCTCTTAGTTTTAGATGTTCAATACCAGTTTATTACTGGCCACCCATTCCAAAACACACTGCAACTCTTTGTTGAGGGTTTCAGTGACTGCATTAGCTGTGGTTGCTGACACGTGTATATGGTTAAATCATCAGCATATATGGACACACATGCTTTGTTTAATGCCAGTGGCAGGTCATTAGTAAAAATAGAAAGAGTAGAGGGCCTAGAGAGCTGCCCTGCGGTACACGACACTTTACATTTTTGACATTAGAGAAGCTTCCATTAAAGAAAACCCTCTGAGTTCTATTAGATGGCTCTGAATTCACAATATGGCAGAGGTTGAAAAGCCATAACTCAAGTTTTTTTCAACAACGGGTTATGGTCAATAATATCAATTTCTTTCAACCAATCCTTCATTTGTGTTAGTGGAGTACGTGTTGAGTGCCCTTCTTTATAAGCATGCTGAAAGTCTGTTGTTAATTTGTTTACAGAGAAATAGCATTGTATTTGGTCAAACACACATTTTTCCCTAACAGTTTGCTAAGACCTGGCAGCGAGCTGATCGGTCTGCTGTTAGAACCAGTAAAGGCTGCTTTGCCACTCTTGGGTAGCGGAATTACTTTGGCTTCCCTCCAGGCCTGAGGACAAAGCCTTTCCTCTAGGCTCAGATAAAAAATATAACAGATAGGAGTGACTATAGAGTCAGCTACCATCCTCAGTAGCTTTCCATCTAAGTTGTCAATGC
The DNA here is from genome assembly GCF_018296145.1 of Oncorhynchus tshawytscha. Lineage (NCBI taxonomy): Eukaryota > Metazoa > Chordata > Actinopteri > Salmoniformes > Salmonidae > Oncorhynchus > Oncorhynchus tshawytscha. The sequence goes on along the minus strand of NC_056444.1, from coordinate 50,458,647 downwards.
CAGGAGGTTTGTCATTATTGATCGATAACAATTTTTCCACCTCTCCCACAATAACTTTACAAAATTCAAACTTGCAATGCTTTTCTTTTCCTTTATGCATGAATACAATTTCTCACTGATTAGTCACTGATTAGTCACTGGTTACAGTAAGAATCTTCCTCTTGAGTGGACAGCTTGATGAAAACCAGTCAATATTCAGGTCCCCAAGAAGGTAGACCTCTCTGTTTACATCACATACACTCAAGTATTTCACACACATATTATTTAGATACTGACTGTTAGCACTTGGTGGCCTGTAGAAACACCCCAAAAGAAGAGGCTTTAGATATGGTTGCAGGTTTACTTGGTACAACACTTCAATAACACTTGACATAAGATCTTCTCTAAGCATTACAGGGATATGGCTCTGAATATATGTGTGTACAGCAACACCTCTCCATAAGAATGTATGTCTCTTCTATAGATGTTATATCCCTGTATTGCTACTGCTGTATCATCAAATGTATTATCTACAGTAAGTGAGTCTCAGAAATGGCTAATATATATGTATGTTATCTGATGTTAGCAAGTTATTGATTTCATGAACCTTATTTCTAAGGCTACATATATTAATATGGGCTATTTTCAGCCTGTTCCTCGGTAGCTTATCAGAGATGGGCTTAATACTGAAACGAGCAAACAAAGCAAAAGAAAAAATGTATATATTCAGCAGTCCATTAATCAATTGTTCTGTGTGTACGTGCTGCGGGGTTTAAGCTACAAACCCATAGGCTTGGCTCTCTCATCCCTTCCAGGCTTCTGGGAGGTAGAGTGGACAATGAGCCTGTCATAGCGGATGTAAGCAATGTCCCCAGGGGCTCTGGCAGCTTTCATAGCTGGGATCATTTCTGTCCTCTTCTGGCTCACAGCTTCAGGATAGTCCTCGTTGAGGAAGATATGAGTTCCTCAAGTTCTTGGCTCTTTCCAGAACAGCTACCTGGTCCTTGAACCTCAGGAACTTGACCACTATCGGCCTGGGTCTATCACCTGGCCCGGGGGTGGGTTTTCCAGTTCTGTGGGCGCGCTCCACCTCAATCTTCCTGTGGTCCATCTTCAATTTCTCAGAGATCATTTCCTTCACTTTGTCCTCAGACTCCATCCAGGTCTCATGTGGAGATTCTGCAATTCTGTCCACAACCATGTTCCGCCTTGATTGTCTCTCGAAATAAATCAGATCTGTCATTGTTGTCATGGATTCACACACACAACTGATGTCCTCTCTCAATGACTTACAGATTGCTGTCATCTTGCCGTTCTCCTGTTTCAACTCATCGAGCTGACCCTGGCAGAACTTAGCTGTTCTTCAGGTCCTGGACCTCTCTGGTCAGGTCGTCCATTCTTGGAATCCACGACTATTTGGACAAAACACTTGAAGCTTTTTTCTTGTTGTTGTAACAACTGCTTGTATGTATCTTTTATTTATTTAAATCCTACATGTGTGATAGACACCACTGTCCTCAACGGTACTCCCGCCGGCTTTGGTCTTTGTCATGGTAGCTAGCAACGTAGGTTACTCCTCGCAGTTCCAGACAGGGCAGGTCAGGTGGAAGATTGATGACAACAAACAGCAGCGATCTCGACAGCCACAAACCCGGGACAATGAACTATAACTCTGTAGTATTTATATTTTTGTTCAGTGCGCTGTACATATTGTTATGGAATGCATAATAACCTATGACGTAGCTAACAATGAGACTGCAAAAAGTGTTAACTTGTTGCATGCTTTGATGTAGTTAATAATCTGTGGCTTTGTGCCCCAGATTGCCTGACTTTATCTTGATACTACCGGTCCACTGTAATATCGTTAACATTGAAATCAAGTTTAAAACACACCGCCAAGACTGCCCTGTCTCTCTCACTCAGGCACATAGTAGCCGTCAGGATTAACACGCAGATCTTACTCTCCCCGCGCTGGGTGTGACGGCATAGCTTCTTGATCTGATTATACAAGGTGGTTTAGTGTAGTGTTTCCCAGCTCCTGTCCTTAAGTACCCCCCCCGACAACGTCACCTGATTCAACTTGCCAACTAATCATCAAGCCCTGGATTAACCAGGTGACTTTGTCAAGGACTACATCAAAAATGTGCTGTTGGGGGTACTCGAGGAGTTGGGGGGGTACACTAGTTTAGGGAGAGTGGGCTTAACAAGACAGAGATAGATGCTGTCAGGGTGGGGGAGTGGTGGAAAAAGTACCCAATAGCCATACTTGAGTAAAAGTACAGAACTTTTTAATAGTACTTGTCTAAAAGTACTTGGTTTTAAATATACTTAAGTATCAAAAGTAAATGTAATTGCTAAAATATACTCAAGTATCAAAAGTATCACTCATTTCAAATTCTTTACATTAAGCAAAGCAGACGGCACCATTTTCTTGTTTTTAAAATGAATGGATAGACAGGGGGCACACTCCCACACTCAGACATTATTTATAAAAGATGCATTTGTGTTTAGTGAGTCCGCCAGACCATAGGCAGAAGGGATGACCATGTGTTCTCTTGATAAGTGTGTGAATTTCACAATTTTCCTGTCCTGCTAAGCATTCAAAATGTAACGAGTACTTTGGGTTGTCAGGGTAAATGTATGGAATGAAAAGTACAACATTTTTTTTTAGGAATGTAGTAAAGTAAAAGTTGTCATACCTCAAAACGACTTAAGTAAAAATACTTTAAAGTACTACTAAATACTTTACACCACTGGAAAGGTGCTGGAGCTGAGGGAGCTAATCGCCTGGCTCTAACAAACAGTACCGATTTTATATGTATGGTATTTTAGTAGAGTAGGCATAATATGGGCTATAATCAGTGTTAGGTAATTGGTAAAATATATTTTCAGTAGCTTCCCCAACACTTGAAGTTAAGCTACCCTAAAGAAAAATATAGTTTACTGAAATTACTTTGAAAAAGTAGTTCACTACATCCAAACTACGTCATGATACATTTTCATATCTAAATCTGAAATTTCATAGACTACAAATTGCAAGAACCGATCACTCGACTCGGATGTTAACAGAATGTGTAATTTAGCCTATTAAATGCAAACTGTTTCAAGGGAAATTCTTGCCCATTTCACTATATTTTTGGCAAAAAAACTAGTGGAGTGCCATTAGTTAGCTACACCGCTACATTGCAAAAAAGTGATTTAACTACTGAAAACACTACCAAGATTAGAATTTAGTTCAACTACTACCAAGCTACTACAAAATGTAGTTACATCTCAAACACTGGCTACAATACATGAAAATAGTCATGGAAGATGTCTGACATTTTCCAGGTTTTTGTCTGAAATGACCTTGTCTTGTCAAAGTAGAGTGAATACTGTCCAGGCCACAACCTCGGCCCTGTCCTCTCTAAACCAATTAGAGTGGGAATAAAGTGGACAGGCAGCGACCTTGCCTAATCAGACAGTAGATAAGCGCAGGGGTTCAGTAGTAGTTCACTAAGGGTGTTTTCACATATAGATCAGTTATTTTAATAGAGGCCCGAGTCCTCTTTAAAACTCTGGGATAAAAAGAAGCTAAGTAACTCTGTTCTCTTTATGCCCCTTGCCAGTTCACTTTACCTGTTTTTGTTGTTCAAGTCCTCTTTACATTCACATATCTGTTTTAGAAAGGAACCTAGACCTTTTTCCAGCATTCACACAATGCACTATGGGTTTTTTACAAAGTTCAGGACAAGCCATTTCATCAGAACGTGTTATCTGACAGCTAGATATACCTACTTAAATTCTGGAAGCTAATAGATTGTGTTTTAGTTCAAATATGAGACATCGTTGTAATCAAATGATACTATTAACATGTAAATGCATATGAATTCGGAGGGCAGAAATAATTAAATATTAAAGCGTTAGACCTCTCACTAAATGCATCAGTCATACGAAAGTTATACTTCAATCCAAACTGGTTCTCTAGCAACTTAGTAAGAATGTCTCACCCCATGTTCAAGAATGGCCCTTTTCCCTTTATTCAGATTACAAATGCTCACTTTCGGTTATTTGAAAGTGAAATAATGTCCAAAATATGGTTATTTTTTAAAGAAGCCATAGAAAGTTGGTTGCAATTTCAGTTTAATCGACCAGAAAAGACACAACAAATATTGTGGTTAAACTCCAATATACTAATTGATAAAAATAACTATTTTTCGATAAAATGTTTAGAAAAGGTATAATCTTTGTAAATTACAGTGGGGCAAAAAAGTATTTAGTCAGCCACCAATTGGGCAAGTTCTCCCACTTAGAGGCCTGTAATTTTCATCATAATTACACTTCAACTATGACAGACAAAATGAGGGGGAAAAATCCAGAAAATCACATTGTAGGATTTTTAATGAATTTATTTGCAAATTATGGTGGAAAACAAGTATTTGGTCACCTACAAACAAGCAAGATTTCTGGCTCTCACAGACCTGTAACTTCTTCTTTAAGAGGCTCCTCTGTCCTCCACTCGTTACCTGTATTAATGGCACCTGTTTGAGCTTGTTATCAGTATAAAAGACACCTGTCCACAACCTCAGTCACACTCCAAACTCCATTATGGCCAAGACCAAAGAGCTGTCAAAGGACACCAGAAACAAAATTGTAGACCTGCACCAGGCTGGGAAGACTGAATCTGCAATAGGTAAGCAGCTTGGTTTGAAGAAATCAACTGTGGGAGCAATTATTAGGAAATGGAAGACACAAGACCATTGATAATCTCCCTCGATCTGGGGCTCCACGCAACATCTCACCCCGTGGGGTCAAAATGATCACAAGAACGGTGAGCAAAAATCCCAGAACCACACGGGGGGACCTAGTGAATGACCTGCAGAGAGCTGGGACCAACGTAACAAAGCCTACCATCAGTAACACACTACGCCGCCAGGGACTCAAATCCTGCAGTGCCAGACGTGTCCCCCTGCTTAAGCAAGTACATGTGCAGGTCCGTCTGAAGTTTGCTAGAGAGCATTTGGATGATCCAGAAGAAGATTGGGAGAATGTCATATGGTCAGATGAAACCAAAATATAACTTTTTGGTAAAAACTCAACTCGTCGTGTTTGGAGGGCAAAGAATTCAAAGAACACCATACCTACTGTGAAGCATGGGGGTGGAAAAATCATGCTTTGGGGCTGTTTTTCTGCAAAGGGACCAGGACGACTGATCTGTGTAAAGGAAAGAATGAATGGGGCCATGTATCGTGAGATTTTGAGTGAAAACCTCCTTCCATCAGCAAGGGCATTGAAGATGAAACGTGGCTGGGTCTTTCAGCATGACACTGATCCCAAACACACTGCCCGGGCAACGAAGAAGTGGCTTCATAAGAAGCATTTCAAGGTCCTGGAGTGGCCTAGCCAGTCTCCAGATCTCAACCCCATAGAAAATCTTTGGAGGGAGTTGAAAGTCCGTGTTGCCCAGCAACAGCCCCAAAACATCACTGCTTTAGAGGAGATCTGCATGGAGGAATGGGCCAAAATACCAGCAACAGTGTGTGAAAACCTTGTGAAGACTTACAGAAAACGTTTGACCTCTGTCATTGCCAACAAAGGGTATATAACAAAGTATTGAGAAACTTTTGTTATTGACCAAATACTTATTTTCCACCATAATTTGCAAATAAATTCATTAAAAATCCTACAATGTGATTTTCTGGATATTATTTTTTTCTAATTTTGTCTGTCATAGTGGAAGTGTACCTATGATGAAAATTACAGGCCTCTCATATTTTTAAGTGGGAGAACTTGCACAATTGGTGTCTGACTGAATACTTTTTTGCCCCACTGTATATCATAAGTAGGACTGGTGGAGTTATGTCACATGTGCAGCTAACACAAATAAATGGAAATGTCTGCTCTACCCAAAATTACAACCAATGAATTGCAGCATTACCGCAAAAATGGAAGAGGCAAGTGGAAGGGGAAAAAATTAAGGAACTTGTCTGTTGGCCATGCATTAAAGACCAAAATTGGTTAAAAGAAAATTGTGATGAATAAAAAATATACCAGTTTCATTTCAGGACCAAATAATTGACAGGTGTGCCATATAGATTGCGATGTCCTGATTCCATGGCACATGGTTTATGAATTCACACGCAAAACGATGCCGCATTCAAAACACCTCAAGTCCTCAACTGGCAGCTTCATTAAATAGTACCCGCAAAACACCAGTCTCGACGTCAACAATGAAGAGGCAACTCCGGGATGCTGGCCTTCTAGGCAGAGTCGCAAAGAAAAAGCCATATCTCAGACTGGCCAATAGAAAGAAAAGATTAAGATGGGCAAAAGAACACAGCCTCTCGACAGAGGAACTCTGCCTAGAAAGCCAGTATCCCGGAGTTTCCTCTTCACTGTTGACGTCGAGACTGGTGTTTTGCGGGTACTAGTTTTGGTCACAGGTCCAGGAAAGGCTGAAGAAATGCAACATTTTACTTGGAGCTAACTCTGCAGATAGCAATACTGGGTAATTTGAGAAGTCCTAGTCAATTGATCAAAAGAAAATGTACAATCTGTAGTAACTATAAGAATAGAAAGGTTCAGAACTTTTGTGAAGCATCACAGCACAGTTGAAAAATATATGGCAAATAGAAATCCAAAATGGATGGTGTTAAGAGCTAGACGGTAGGGGTTGCATGAAGCCGAAGGATGGGACTAATGACAACAAGATAACAATTGTAAAATAATCTGTAAAATGTATGTAGGTTCAGAACTGGATGGACATGAGAAATAAAGGGAAGGCCAGGATTAAAAACAAACCTAATATAACTATTATCAAATGGATTGTGCCTGTAAAATGTATAAGCCGGAAGTAGAAGCCTAAGTGTTATTGTTTATTAGTTTACTCCAAGTAGGGGAGGGGTGGTAGGGTTTGCAGGGAATAATAAAGGAAAATATATTTTGTGTGTGTGCTTACCCAAAAAATATATGGTGGATTTGAAATGTTGCAGACAATTATATTGATGGAAGCTGCAATATTAAAGTTGATCCTCTCCCTAAGAAGAAAACAAATGTATAAATGTATTATTATTATTGGTAACCGCATAAACAGCAGAAAAATAACTGCAGGTTAAGTAATCCTGTAATTGAAAATTATACACCCATTGCTACTGCCCCTTTTAAGGGCTAGAATTGGTTTTGTACCCTATGTTGTGATTCTCACCAAATATGTTGTCTTCTCACACTATTCAAACCCCACAATCGAATGAACAGCTTATGAAGCACTATATCCCATACCCACCTAGGGCTCTATCAAAGGCACTTCAATCTTTTGTCTTGCCCGTTCACCCTCTGAATGGCAAACCTACACAATCCACATTTTAAGGCTTAAAAATCCTTCTTTAAAGCTGCAATATGTAACTTTTTGGGCGACCCGACCAAATGTAGTTATAGATCTGTCATTCTCAATGAAAGCCAGTCTATGAAGAGGTAGATCTGTTCTATGTACGTTATTTCTATGCTTCCCGTTCATAAGTTTCAGTTTTGCAGCTTTTACTTTCGGTTGCACCAACTTCAAACAGCTGAAAATACAATATTTTTGATTATGGGAAAGGTATTTCACAGCAGTTTAGATGGTACAATGACTCTCTCCACTCCTAGCTTGTTTTGTCACAAACTGAAATTAGCGGAACTATATACAATTTTAGCAACCAGGAAATGTCAGCAATTTCTGCGTAGTGAATGTTTAACCTGTCTCTTTGTCTCATCGACACTGATTTTGACGTGGATTTAACAAGTGACATCAATAAGGGATCATAGCTTTCCCCTGAATTCACCTGGTCAGTCTGTCATGGAACGAGCAGGTGTTCCTTAGCTGAGTGAGCGTAATTACTATTTTTTTTTTTTTTACTGGACTGAGGGCCTGCGTCTGAGGGTAGGGAGGGAGCAACGGTGAGGCTCACCGTCCCTCCGCTCTCTCTCCCTTCACTGAGAAAAGGGGACAGTCTTCCAGCTGATGCATTATTTCTGCCTCCACCAATTCATGTTGTTAATCCGATTTCCAGAGAAAGTGAAATATTGCTCCATATAAAAGCGACAAGCCGCTAATAAAAATGCAAGCTTATCGAAGCACTGTAGCACACGTTGTAGGGAGAACGCACATTTTATGGCTTATGAAAGTGTTGAATAAAGTGTTGACAGTGCTGAATAACAACTTCAACATGAACTTACTCATAAAAACAGCCGTGCTTTGCTCTCTGGTGTTGGTAACACAAACAGCACCGACTCACATGTGCCCATTTACAGTAACAAAGCCTTTCTATTGGTGTTTCAACTTCACAATTTGAAAGCTTGTTATTAACCGGTGGTCACCAACCGTTTTTGAAATCTCACAATATCAACTATGCTGTGCACTCTGCTTTCTTTTACAGTCTATGGCTCGAGGGAACTGTGTGGGCACGGTGATCTGAGCTACCTGATTGGCCAGCGGTAGGCCTGTAGGTGCACTTGATTCGCTCTCTGGGCCTGCCGGGCAGGTGGAGTTCTACCTTCGGACGCATGAAATGGTTCAAAATGGGAACACTTTGCCTTCCCGTCGCTAGGGTTGCTGAATCAAGTGCACCCTCTGCCAACGGCCCCCGAAACCAAATATAAAAATGTTAACGTAAGGCTTTATCGTTGTTTTTTTTTTACAGAAATGTTAGGTGATCACCTAGGAATGCCTTGGCGATCGACCAGTCCATCGTGATCGACTGGTTGGTGACCACTGGTTTACAAGCTTTCAATTGTGAAGTTTAAACACAAAGTAGAAAGGCTGTTACTGTAAATGGGCACATGTGAGTCAGTGCTGTTTGTCACCACCACCAGGACTAGGTTTGAACATGGCAGTCTCTAGACCCTCGAATGCGTCGCTGCTGTTTCTTTGCCCACGCAACAAGCTTCCACTTGATTTAGGCTCTAGTCTACCAATGTGGAGTTGTTACATCTTTGGCCAAAGTCCTAGCTAGTGCATCTGCCATAAAATTGGCACCCAGACCTCTCCGACATGAAGGGGTTAACATCGCAAGCACTAAACAGGACAGGGCCACTTCCTTTTAAGGACTTTAGTCTGGAGAGTTAGATAGGGGGAGGGAAATGTGGAGTGACGAAGAGCGAGCGTTGGGCATAGTAAAGGAGGCAGATTGACAGGGAGAGAGGGAAAGCCGGGAAAAGACACGGGGAGATTTAAAAAAAAATATATATATATGATTCATTTCCATGAGTACAACAGTTGAAGACGAGCTGAAAATTCGGAGTAATCTCTTGTACTCCAGTTTGTAGTGGAAATCCTCTCGCAAAGAGCAGAAAATCGAACAGCCTGTGTGTGTAATGTTCTCTGTCACACAGTGGTAAACTTGTGGTGGCTGTGGGAAAAGTAGGCCGTTGAGTACATGTTTTCCCAGCATTTGGCCTGCCCTAGTAATTTCACAGACATACCATACATTTTTCCCCTTACTAGCTGACTTTTCTTTTTTCTTTCTTACTTTCTTACTATCGCTGATTTTCCTGGGAGCCAAGTTTATTGAGGAAAAATGTACTTACTGTGATATGTGGTTGTCCCACCTAGCTAGCTACCTCAAGATGAATGAACTTTAAGTTGCTCTTAGTCTACTAAATGACCAAAATGTCAAATCATTTTCAACAGTCCTGGCTTAGCATGGCTCGTTGTAGCGTGTCCAGGGCCTCTACAATTTGGTAGCGAAACAACAATTTATCACTGGCTTTTGTGTACAAACTCAGCATCCACAGATGACTCTCACATGACGGGAGGTTTCTGAAGCAGCGTGAAACGCAAAACACGGTGCATATTCACTCGCCATGATCACTTATCCACGCCTCCTCGCCACACCACCGCCTTGATGTTCAGGGAAAATGGCGGATTAGACTGTGGTTGTGGCTGGATTTACTCAGCCTAGTGACTGGTCTATACAGTGCTGTCAAGTGCTGAGCGGTGCACTTTGGGGAGGGGCCACATTGACTGGTGACGCCTAAATGCAGAACATTATTGATAGCACAGAGGACTATAAGGGTGAATGAAGCCAACCGCAACGTTCCTTGACCCATCATCGTCGGGCCTGTTTTGGAACACGTATGCATTAAACACAGAGATGTGAGGATAAACAGCAAGGCTGAAATTGGACAGGACTCTCTGTTAAACAGTGGCAATTGTTACCGAGTAGACTATCCTGGCGAAATAAATAAATAAAAAAGTGACAGGGCTATAAACGTACAGGGGAAACACACACACACAGCTGTGCCCTCTTGAGAGAGTCAGTGAGTGCATGCGTGTGTATAACAGAGTAACATAGTGAAGTATGAGGGTAAGGCTAACCTTGTCTCCTTGCGGCTTGGGCCTCACTGATCACCGGTTAAGAGGTTGTGTCAAAGCAATCAGCTTAGCAGATGTCCAGCATCCGCACAGAGGAGAATTAGCAACAAGCTTGCAGACACAACCACTTTTGCGTCCGAAGTGGCACCCTATTTAGTATCGCAGATTTGTCTTTTTTTGGGGGGGGTGGATAACCATTTCAGACGCAGCCAATGGCTTGCCTTCCAGCTCGTCTATTGCCTCTGTGCTGCCGCGTGTCTCATAAGTTATCTTAATCCATAGGCTATAGGCTAAGTAAGGGATAATCAACGAGGGGCTATACGTTCCCTGGAAAATAGTGCATGATGCGGAAGGTGTGTTCCACAACGCGTTAGCAGAGTGGAACTCACCTTCCACGGAGTTGCATTATTTTCCAGGGAACGCATAGAGCCCTGGAGTTGATTATGCCTTTTTATACCATGGCTATAAATGAACATATTTCAAATCCAATTTTATTTGTCACATGCGCCGAATACAACCGGTGTAGACCGTACAGTGAAACGCTTACTTACTATCCCTTAACCAGCAATGCAGTTTTAAGATAAAAAAAACAAGTGTTAACGTATTTACTAAATAATAAATGAAGAAAATGTCATTTAAAAAAAGTACTAATAATTAAAGAGCAACAATTAAAATAACAGTAACGAGGCTATATACAGGGGGTACGGGTACAGAGTCGATTTGCGGGGGCACTGGTTAGTCGAGGTATTTGAGGTAATATGTAGGTAGAGGTAAAGTGACTGCATGGATAATAAATGAGTTGCAGCAGTGTAAAAATGGGTGGGGTCAATGCAAATAGTCCGGGTAGCCATTTGGTTAGCTGTTCAGGAGTCTTATTGCTTGGGGGGGAAGAAGCCTTTTGGACCTAGACTTGGTGCTCCGGTATTGCTTGCCGTGTGGTAGCAGAGAGAACGGTCTATGACTAGGATGGCTGAAGTCTTTGGCCATTTTTAGAACCTTTCTCTGACACTGCCTGGCATAGATGTCCTGGAAGGCAGGAGGCTTGGCCCCAGTGATATACTGGGCCGTACGCACTACCCTCTGTAGTGCCTTGCGGTCGGAGGCCGAGCAGTTGCCATACCAGGCAGTGATGCAATCAGTCAGGATGCTCTCAATGGTGCAGCTGTAAAACCTTTTGAGGATCTGAGGACCCATGCCAAATCTTTTCAGTCTCCTGAGGGGGAATAGGTGTTGTCGTGCCCTCTTCACGACTGTCTTGGTGTTTTTGGACCATGACAGTTCGTTGTTGATGTGGGCTCCAAGAAACTTGAAGCTCTCAACCTGCTCCACTACAGCCCTGTAAATGAGAATGGGGGTGTGCTCGGTCCTCCTTTTCCTGTAGTCCACGATCATCTCCTTTGTCTTGATCATGTTGAGGGAGAGGTTGTTATCCTGGCACCACATTGCCAGGCCTCTGACCTTCTGACTATAGGCTGTCTCGTTGTTGGTGTGTCGTCAGCAAACTTTTCTGCTAGAAATGTATTGATTTGCCAATAGAAATGTGACAACATCCACCGAAGTAGCTATCAAGTTTACTTACAATAGCTGCCTTGGTAACCAAAAAGACTTGCTAGCGTCGCTAACCAAACCGCTTGCTATTATGAAAATCGAATTCAATGTTTTCAATTTGACTTTTGCTTTCAAAAGCAGCTCAAAAATGGAACATTTAATTATACCGTGCGTTATAAGGTATTAATGCACACTTTAGAATGTAGAGTTTAACAGTGCCATGGTATAAATCTTGTTAATGTAGTGGTTCCTGTAGTCATTATACACTTCTCCAGGCATTGTGAGATCTGATCATCTGAGCAGTGTGACAGCCTTGACTACAATAGACTCTTTTACAGTCGTATACAGCTGTGGCAGTATCTGAGAGCGCGAGAGAGCTCCCAGCCAGTCTAGCCGCCTCTGTTCTCCCTACTGCTCTCATGGCTGGCTTCGCCCCATTGGCAAGGTCGGCCATGTTGGTTTGGAGACACGGATGCCCCTATCCTGCCCTGTCCCTGCGGTGCTCTAACCACAACAGTATGCCAACAGAGCGTGTTCTGACTTAAACCCCCGTCCCCTCCTAGTCTCTTTCCCTACAGCCTCACAACATTTCCCTTGTTAATGTCCTTGTGTGTTCCTGATCAACCCATTGACACTGGTTGCTACTTCACAGTCCTGTCTTTATTAACAGTCGCTTTGTCTGCGCATATAAGATAATGCTCTGTAGTGTTCATGTGGTGCCAAGAGATAAACACTCGTCCAGGCGTTGTGAGATCTTAGAATCTGGTAAGAACGCAGCCAGCGACAACAACCAACCACTAACTGTACCCATGTTTGATGACCACGCCCCCCCCCCCGTTTGCAATGTTCCACTCCATCAACGAAGCCACACCCTCTGAGCTTGTGGTTGCCGAGGAGACACGTGAGCCGCACCGCTCCCTCCCCGGGCAACTCTTCATATGACCCCGTGCTTATCAGACAGGCCTTGACTATAACACCCGGGAGGGGGGTGAGGGAAGAGTACGTGAAAGATAAACAGGGGGGGGGGGAAGAGGAAGAAATGGACAAAGAGGGAGAGCGAGAGACTGACAAATAATGAGTGGGAGTGGGGATTGAGAGGTGAGAAAGCAACACTGAGGGCGGGTGAGGGAAGCCTACTCAACTAACAGCAGGACAGTCCGTACACAGCCAGTCTGGTCAATATTCGCACTATCCGTTATCACCATTTTGTTTATGCTCTGTACACAAGAGTGGGATGCAACAAACCACTCACACCGTTTCTTTGTTTGGAAGTGCTCTCTGACTGCTCCCCTTCTCCTCTGCTCTCTCACATGGGCAGGCTGAGTAGAGCAGTGCCACGTTGATCATCTTCAGCTCTAGCTGCAATTAGCAGGGCCAGCAGACAGTGATAACGTGTAATAGAAATCAATTTAGACGTCAGCCAGCGCAGCATATGAATTGCTATCGTGATAGAGGGGGGAAAAATACCGGGTTAGATAGAGGGTTAATCTGGCATTTAGGAAGAGGTAGTTTCAGGAGGGAAAGGCGGGGGGGGTTGTTGTTATGGCAATGAGGTCTTCCTTGTGTTTTGTTGTCAAGGCAACTTCAGGCACTTGATATCCCCCATACGTGACGACAGGCGAGAGCACTTCACACACTCTCCTTACAAACCCAGCAGCACACGCAAATACACATGTCCTTGCACAATGGCACACTTTAGTCTACACTCGTTCCCAGAAATGCACTTTAGTATAATGATTATGACACCCTGAAACGACCATTATGTTAATATAAATCAATACACATAATCAAACGATACAGATTGAAAACACATAAAGTAGCCTAGAACTAGCCTGCTGTTTCAGCTTTCACATGATGAATCACTTATTTAACTTTATGCCTGGCAAGCTGATGCCCTTTGTGCCAGATTCAGGCAAAGGCCACTCTGGCTGTGAATTGATTTAACTGAAGTGAAATAACTTTTTTTATTTTAATTTTATTTTAAGTAGCTTAGTCATGCCTATATTTCCTCAAATCCAATTCTACTCAGTCAGTGCTCACTGTTTGGTAAGATAAGCTGATCAGTTTTGCCATTTGGATCACAATGAATGTGATTTTTTTTTGTTTTTGTTTTAAATGGGCCTGCACTGTTGGCACTCGTAGCATAACAATTTCACTGTACCCTGCATGTGACTAATAAACTAATCTAATCTACATGGACGAGGGGACCTGATCCTAGATCAGCACTCCTACTCTGAGACACTTGAAATGTACAGGCCCAGATGTCACAGCAGGCAGTTGCAGAAAACACAAACTAATATTGGAAAAACATTGGAAATATTGGAAAAACAACACTGACTGTCCTGAAGACGGACAGATCTAGGGCAACGGCAAGAATTAAGGTCCTACTCCAGTCTCCTTTTCACCTTATTTATCAACTGATTTACTTATTGGCAATTCCATGGTAGCAGAGTGACGCTGACTCTGATTTTTCACTTAAAAGTCTATACTTTACAACCAATGATTGTATAGTTAAACAAAACATACAACTCTATGCACAAGGACGACTTCAAAAATGTTCACTGAAAATGTTATAAAAACACATTTACTTGAAGAACAGTGCAGATGCAAGGTTTGCTAACAGAATGACCGCACAAACCGTAGTTCTGTTACCCAACTTTGCGTCTGCACTGTTCTTCAAGCAAGTGTGTTTTGTTAACTTTTCCGTGGAAATTGTTTAACTTTGCAAACCATACAATTACAATCATTGTTTTTTGTTTGACATGCATTTTAAAGTCTCAGCATCGCTCTGTTACCGTGGAATTGCCCTTAAGAAAAGGCACATCTCAGTAGGTGTTCCAGGTATCCTCTCAGTAGGTGTTCCAGGTATCCTCTCAGTAGGTGTTCCAGGTATCCTCTCAGTAGGTGTTCCAGGTATCCTCTCAGTAGGTGTTCCAGGTATCCTCATGGGCAGGGTAGGAAATGAACTAGGCACCATGGCAGGTAGAAAAATAAAAAAATGCACAAAAAAATCACTAAAGGATGAGAATGCTTTGTAATATTGCTAGTAAGAAGTAGTAATGTGGTTTCTTGAATATGTCAAATGAAATAATTTAGGTACAATAGTAAAAACAGAAACAGTTCTACAAATGAACATCAAGAAACGATAACGTGCAGACTCTTTTATGAGCACAATGGAAGTATTTGGGAGTTTTTTTTTAATGAGGAATGAAATGTTTTTTATGGAGTGGTCCATGCTCAATCAATCTCAATGTACCCTCAAATATTTGAGTCATTAGGTGAGAGGACAATGTTTCGATGCCTATTTTAAGGGGTGGGCATTTGCCATGGTAACAGGGCATTCTGTGTCTGTCAGAGGATCATCACAGCAGGCAGTTGCAGAAAACACAAACTAATATTGGAAAAACAACATAGCGTGTGAACAAAACGATGTAACTAGCCAAGAAACACGAGGACATAGTATTTTTGGGTCAATTCAACCAATGTGGGCTTTGGATAAAAATACATTTGAAATGTTCCCAAATGCTCTGTGACCACTTGCTGACGTCTTACCCAACAATGTCTCCACCCACATTTGGGTGGAGGGTGTTAACCCTGGGGGTTGGACCTTTTCCCTCTTTTGTTCTCTCTTGCTCCTCTATTGTTCCCACAAGCCGTACAAATGTATAGTACCAATTTGCAGAAAATGAAATTGTAGGACGTAATGTCGTACGAAGTGGGTGACGGGGCCACTTTTGGCTCGGGAGCACCACTTTCAAAACTACAGGCGGAAATGATCCAGGAGTTTAAGAGTGCAACTTTAAGTGTGTGTACTTTACTGTATTTATACTTGGGACATTGCTTTTCACAAAAGAGCTGGAGGATGTCTTTAAGCTGTAGGCCATGGGCCCTAGGGGATAAACTCTGAAGTGTGTCCCAATGAGGAAGGGGAAGGTGAGGGGGTTGAAATGTGTGCCTCTACGTCGGGCCTGCGTTCACATGGCCCAGTTAATGGTTGCTGACAGCTTGGTAATAGAGTGTGAAGGGAGACAGAGGATGGGAACCCTGGGCTGTGGTATTGACACTGTCCTGTCATTTGCCCCCACCTCCTCACGGACCCCACAGTACACACACTCGCATCACAGGCCTCTATCTATCTCTCTATAGGAGCGTTCCTCCATTTACTCATTAAACATTCATATTCACAACCGGAGTACACTGGATACATATTCATGATCAACACGGGCCTTCCAGGCAATCCATGTTCCTCTGTCTGTCCGACCCTACTGTCACAGCCCGAAGAGTCTGCGTCTAAGACACCCACGCAACAGGCTGTGCGTTGGGAATTTGGGAAATGTGTGGGTTTGGTGGTGTGCTTTCTTCTTTTGTGTGATTTTTATATTTTGTCTGGCTTTATAGCAGTGTAGAGTGTGAATACATAAATGTATGCGTGTCGGGTCTCCTTTCATGTGTTTGAGTTGTTTCTCTCTGCCGGGTTCGAGAGCGCTCTGCTAGCACTTATGTCAGAGGTCGGAACCACAGGCTCTACAGTTGCAGCGACGTGTGAACTGTGAACAGGAGAGAGTGTTCACTGCTAACTCTCCCTCTCTCTTTCCCTCCAGCCCCTCCCCCCAGCAGATACAACCGCAGAGTGTCAGGTGAGTTCTGTTTGACGTCACTACTCCCTAATGTAATCTTCAGCGGCGACGTTTTGCATGTTAAGTAGGTGTAGCTGGAGATCTTTGCTCTGGTGTAATCTTACCGGCCCTCTGAATGCCTCCTTGGTGTTGACACTAAGTTACTACTGGTTGTCTTGGTGTATCACACTATATGCTGATAACTTCTCAGGGTGTGTCACACTGGTATTAGTCCCCTGAAGTGTGCTTTTCAATGTGTTCCCTCGTTGTGACTAGCACAGTGAGGAATGCCTTACTATGACTTTAGGTGTTGTGTTACAATCTAAGTGTTCCCCCACTAGTGTGCGCGGAGGCCTTCAACCCAGATGACGATGACGAGGTGGAAGAGCCGAGGGTGGTGCATCCCAAAACAGACGAGCAGCGCTGCCGGCTGCAGGACGCCTGCAAAGATATTCTACTGTTCAAGACCCTGGAACAGGTATGAAGACGAGGCAGACGCGCCGTAATCACAGTGACAGGAAACCCCTTCACTTTATTCCAGTCTACGATGAGCTACACAGTCTCATGCGCTTCTGTTCTAATAGGTTGTAGTAGTTTCACATCGGCACATTCACAACCTAATAGAACACTCATTCAATTCTAAAGCATTGAAATGAATCGTTCAGTCTTTTGGGATAAAGGGTTACTGCTCTTTGTTTATTTCCTGGTACACTCGGTAACGCACAGTAATACAGAAGCTGCCAGACGGGCACAACTCACACCTTCTGTCAATAACCCCCGATAAGTGGAATCAATTAGCATAATAAATAATCGGCATCAAAATCCGTCTGTTTTAGCTAGAGATGGTATCTTTTTGTTGTTGTTGCACGATGTCGCACCTGCGGTGAAAGGTGGCAGAGCTAGAGCGGTGTTTGTCAGACCATGAGACATCCCGAAAATCGATCTTCTCACGTAGAGTCCAAACGGTTTGGCCTACAAACCCCTCTGTGGAAAGATGAGACTCTCATGAACACGATGGTGTTCTCCGTTTTGCACTACGCCCCCCAGAAGCATCACTCTACGGAAAGGAGTCTCTCACAAACGCATACATGTCGGATGTTTTGCTCTAGGACCCCTCACAAGACTATTCAGAAGGTAGCTAGGTACTAGTTTTTTTTTAAATGTATGGATGTATAGATAGTTTGGTGCCTAAAGTGGTTAAATACATCAAAAACAAATAAAAGGTATAGGACAGACATTTCAGAGAATATTACGTCAAATCACATATCTACCGTAGCTTTGATTGGACTGATCATGTCAACATCATACTTTCAAAGTCTTAGCTAGACAAGCAGTCATCGTGAATCACGTCGACAATCTACTGGAAAACCCTTTCCAATCCTTCTCGTATGAAGAGAAAATCTAGATAAAACATATCGGTGCTCATCGGCCATTGGTCATAAGCGTTACACAACAAGTCGGAAATCGCAAATTCAACAATGAGTGGTTTGGAAGGAATCGGTCGGAAAATGCAAGTGTCGCAAAGCAATCACTATTTTGCTTTCCCTGCTTGCTATTCAGTGGAGAGGGAGTGTGGTCCAAGTCTGGGTTTAAGGATTTAAAACGTCTGAAAGGGCCTCTTTTTTTCCCCCCAAACTTTAAAATGGTAAACATTCACACGTGACACCATGGGCTGGAACACATTGGCCACGCTGTCAATCCAGCATGACTTCATCCAGAGAATGCCAGACTTTGACTACGTTTGATGACAGTTTGCCCACAAGGCGGACCGCCGCGCCACCTTCCTGTTCAAGTGAGCACAACAAAGTCCAAAAATATGTCTGGTATGCTACTACATACAGTAAATGATGTAATATTCCAGGGATATATGAATACTGTAGCTAAGAAAGTAATACTTTAGTGTATGTTGTGTTGTAAGCTGTCAGTAGCCCATGTGTCTCACCCTTAGAATACACTGTTCTGACCTGGTGGTGCACATGTAGCCTACTGCCTGATTTTAGAGAAATGTCATTGAATATTGTAAGAGTTTTCGTTGTCTGCTTATATGCCCCCATTATTTCAAATCAAATATTATTTGTCACATGCACCATAATACAACAGTAAAATGCTTACTTACAAGCCCTTAAACCTTCAATACAGTTTTAAGAAAATACCACAAAAAAAGTAAGAGATAAGAATAACAAATCATTAAAGAGCAGCAGTACATAACAATAGCGGGGATATATTCAGGGGGTACCGGTATAGAGTCAACGTGCGGGGGCATCGGTGTCCACGTAATTGAGGTAATTTGTACATGTAGGTAGAGTTATTAAAGTGACTATGTATAGATGATAACAGAGAGTAGCAGCAGTTTAGAAGGGATGGGAGGCAATGCAAATGGTCCAGGTTGCCATTTGATTAGCTGTTCAGGAGTATTATGGCTTGGGGGTAGAAGCTGTTTAGAAGCATCTTGGACCTATCTTGGACTTGGCGCTCCGGTACCACTTGCCGTGCAATGCAGTGCCTTAGACCGCCCCGCCACTCGGGAAGCCCAAATTATTTATTTTTCAACAAAAAGTTCAGTAATGGACCCATGTAATTCCAGTTGATATTGCGAGGGTTGTTTTGTTTGCGCAATGCGCTGTCTGTGCGTCGGTATATTGTCTATAAGTGGATCCTCGTGATTGTATTTTCCTTACTTTTTAGACCACATAGGCCTATTAAAATACTTCAAATGTTAGGCTGTCTTTCTCGCTCTCAATTTTCAAATCAATTCAGTTGACTTTATTGACATGGCAAGTTAAATGACTTACATTGTCAAAGTATACATATAACAGACAATTGTGAGACCAACAGCAATAAGGCATCAGTAATAGTAGTGGAAATGTGATTCACATTAACAGCAACTACAACAACAATATTAATGAGAATAACAATACATTAAAGCAATAGTAGTAGACCCGTCTCAACATGACTGAGAAGCCACATGACAGGATATGAGAAACAAAACAAAACCAAAATGGGAAATGTTACATTGCACTTTTCACTGGCTGTCCCTCAGGTTGTGGCAGGAGGACACACATTTTGGCTGCCAAAACTGCACATTTTAGGCTTTTCACCCAATAAATATATTTAAATAACATTTCTTCACATTTTTATACTTTAACATTCTTTGTACTGATTGATAGTTTTGGGAAATAAATATTCTCTTAGGTCTGAGTATTTATCACAGTGTAATAGAAAATGCAACTCTGTCTCTAAATCAAATCAAATTTATTTATATAGCCCTTCGTACATCAGCTGATATCTCAAAGTGCTGTACAGATACCCAGCCTAAAACCCCAAACAGCAAGCAATGCAGGTGTAGAAGCACGGTGGCTAGGAAGAACTCCCTAGAAAGGCCAAAACCTAGGAAGAAACCTAGAGAGGAACCAGGCTATGTGGGGTGGCCAGTCCTCTTCTGGCTGTGCCGGGTGGAGATTATAACAGAATATGGCCAAGATGTTCAAATGTTCATAAATGACCAGCATGGTCGAATAATAATAAGGCAGAACAGTTGAAACTGGAGCAGCAGCACGGCCAGGTGGACTGGGGACAGCAAGGAGTCATCATGTCAGGTAGTCCTGAGGCATGGTCCTAGGGCTCAGGTCCTCCGAGAGAGAGAGAGAGAGAAAGAAAGAGAGAGAGAGAATTTGAGAGAGCACACTTAAATTCACACAGGACACCGAATAGGACAGGAGAAGTAGATATAACAAAGATATAACAGATATAACAAACTGACCCTAGCCCCCCGACACATAAACTACTGCAGCATAAATACTGGAGGCTGAGACAGGAATGGTCAGGAGACACTGTGGCCCCATCCGAGGACACCCCCGGACAGGGCCAAACAGGAAGGATATAACCCCACCCACTTTGCCAAAGCACAGCCCCTACACCACTAGAGGTATATCTTCAACCACCAACTTACCATCCTGAGACGAGGCCGAGTACAGCCTGTCCTCTCTGGGCAACCAGGTTTGCCTGTGATGACCGGTCCCTATGGCCAGATTGCTCACTGAGTCTGTACCTAGTCAGTGTTTTCTTCAGTGTTCTGTCTGTCACAGTGGTCAGACAGTCTGACACCATGTACTGTCTGTTTAGAGACGATTAGCATTGAAGTTAGATTTTTTTGTTGACTTTCTAATAGGTGATATCTTCATTTTTGCTTTGTGATGATTTGGTTGGGACATATTTTCTGAGTGTTTTCTCTCTTTATGTGTGGTGACTAAAAGAAGAGTCAAGTTAAGGCCTCAACGTCTTGCGACATCTACCTGAATTTCTGTCGGTGTCCATTTTGAAAAGTGCTGAACGAACAGGCCTACCTTGTCATAGCTCATTTGCTTGCACTTGCTTATACTTAGCTCTAAGTGTTAATGATATAAAAACAAAGATTGTGAATTTACTGAACATAAATGTAATGGTTGTGTATGGTTCGGTTCAAAAGGCGTGTCGGCATTGGTTATTATTGAAGGAGAACGCGGTTCTTATCAAGTTACACGAATACACAAGGAGTCAGTAGAAACCAGTTTTATTTAAGCATGTCAGCCGTATCAGCTATGGTTTTTAGAAAGGCAGTAAATGAGGCTGAATGAGCTGTTTCACTGCCAGATGAAGCCCAGCTGATAAGGTGTAGCGGTGGTAAGGATTCACGCCACAGTGCTGAAAGGAAAGCTCTGCTGTCGGAACAGCTTTTATCTAGGCCCTAATAGTTTTTGGGCACCGTTTGTCACCATTTACAGTGCAATTCATGTGTTGGGTTGTCTAGTGGCTTTGCTGGCATGCCTTTTTCTGTTTTTTAAATTGGTCGAGTTTGCCCCACCAAGATTTTCATGCTCAAATTGGCACTGAGTAAGACCAAATTCTGTTACATCAAATCTAATCTTTAAAAAAAATATATATATTTGTTTGGTACCTTAAGGGGGCCTACAACTCCAAATCAAATAGCTAAATGATCCTTGGTATGACAATCTTAAAACAATTCCATATGCTTAGTAGAACTCACAAATGCGAGTGAAATGCACTGTGGAACCCTGACCTCCCGCCAACGTGGCTAGTGAAATAGACATCTACCCGCCAATGCCAAAATCTATCTGGATTTGGCAGGTGGCGGGTGTTAATCACCCCCTCCTCTCCTGCCTGCCTGTCCTCTCCCTCACAGGAGCAGTTCTCGGAAGTCCTGGACGCCATGTTTGAACTGCGCGTACAGCCCCAGGAGCATGTCATCGACCAGGGAGACGACGGAGACAACTTCTACGTTATCGAGAGGTGTGTGTGTGTGTGTGTAGTTACTTAGGAATCTTAACAATCAAGGCATTCACTAGAAAGCAGCATTCATAACAAACACACCTCCACTCATCTTCCAACAAGCCCCCCTTGGGCATGATCCTCTAGTTGTTTTGTCTGCTGTGCGTCCTGGGCCTCTATGTCTGTGTCCCAAATGGCAGCTTTTTTCCTTTATATGGTGCACTTTCTTTTGACCAGAGCCCATATGGCCTTGGTCAATAGAAGTGGGCTACATCGGTAATAGGGTGTGTCCCAAATGGCACCCTGTGAGTGGGCTTATTCTCTCCGCGCCTTAAGCTCCCTCCTCAGTCATGCTAGTACCTCAGCCTGGGAGGCTTAGGTCTAGATGCACGTCATAAGCATGTTAAACCAATTCCCCCCCTACGCTCTGCCTTGCAAAGCATCATGGGAAACCCTTTGGTCACCTACATGGCCAGGTGACCATCATACTAATCCCCCCCCCAAACAAAGTTAATGCTCCACCGGCAACCACAAAGTAAATTCCCAGAACTGAACTGGTAGTACTCTTGGTCCAAGCTACAGACGAGTACTCGTAGTACTCATCTGTAGCTCCAAGCTACAGATGAGAGATTTAGATCAGTGATCAACTTTATTGTAGATGAAGAGTAGTCTGCATGGTTTCCAAATATCTCATGTTTGAGTTTTCTAATATTATTAGTCTGTTCTTAATTTCTCTTTTGTCTCTCTCTCTACTCTCTCGCCCCTGTTTCTTTCTATTTTCCTCTCTCTCCTTTCTTTCAGAGGAATCTATGACATAGTGGTACTGATTGATGGCGTAGGGACGTGTGTGGGGCAGTATGACAACAAAGGCAGCTTCGGGGAGTTGGCTCTGATGTACAACACCCCCCGCGCTGCCACTATTATTGCCACCCAGGAGGGGGCGCTCTGGGGCCTGGTGAGAGATACACCCACACTGCCCTGACCCTTGACCTCAAGTTCACACTGCTGTGCTCTACCACAGCACCTCCCTGTGGACACCAGGGAGAATAACACAGTGGCCATATATTAGAGATACATTATGTTTTGAGCAAAATAATTGTTGTTTTTTTAGACACCATTGCTAAATTCAAGTTGCCAGTTCAAGGTGTTGCCAGTTCAGCCTCTTTTAGTGGGGTGATTTCGGCCTACATCACCAGGCAATATATAAGTTAATAGACCGATAAGAAAGAGCTCCAAACCTCTCAGCCAATAACAGCTAGTTTCAGTTTTCCCCTCCCCACTCAGACAACTCCCAGACCACTCCCAAACAGTCCTAGCAACATTCTTGCTTCTAAAATTGCCCTTTGCTAAGAAGCGATTTGTTTATTTTTTACTATTTTAATTGAAAACAATCACGGTAAGGTACTTAATTGTTACCCAGAAATGATTTGCTATTGGAAAAAAAAAGAATGATCCTTTTTTAAAGGAACATTGAACTTTGAAGTGAATCAGGTCAAATCAAATGTTATTGGTCACATACACATGGTTAGCAGATGTTATTGGTCACATACATGGTTAGCAGATGTTATTGGTCACATACACATGGTTAGCAGATGTTATTGGTCACATACACATGGTTAGCAGATGTTATTGGTCACATACACATGGTTAGCAGATGTTATTGGTCACATACACATGGTTAGCAGATGTTAATGTGAGTGTAGCGAAATGCTTGTGCTTCTAGTTCCAACAGTGCAGCAATGTCTAACAAGTAATACCTAACAATTCCACAACAAATACCTTTTCCACACGAGCCTAAGTAAAGGAATGGAATAAGAATATATAAATATATGGATGAGCAATGTCAGAACGGCATAGGCTAACATGCAATACATAGTATAGAATACAGTATATACATATGTGAGAAATGTAAACATTTTTAAAGTGGCATTATTAAAGTGACTAGTGTTCCATTTTATTAAAGTGGCCAATGATTTCAGGTCTTTGAAAAGTTAAATATTAGGTGCTAGGGAGGCTGGAGTGGGTCTTTAATGTGTCGTCGATACTTCTTAGATATTGTGCTTTTGAGATTCTTTGAGCTTTAAGACTCTTTTGTGTAAATGAATAGCGCTATAACAGTTGAATTAATGATTTATTGTTTATATTATTAGATGATTGTAAATGTTATAGAAGATTAGTAGATGGATATTATAGGAAATGATGGCAGATCTATCCATAACTTTCCCCCACTAGAAATGTATAACATAAGAAGGAAATAGCCGGTCTGTGTTTAGCCTATGTTGGTGTGATTGAGTGTTATCCTGCCTGTCTGTGACCGTGACCGATGCTGTCTGTGACACTACCAGGACCGGGCCACGTTCCGTAGGCTCATTGTGAAGAACAATGCCAAGAAGAGAAGGCTGTACGAGCAATTTGTGGAGTCTGTGCCTCTACTGAAGTCTCTGGAGGTGAGGGGAAGATGGACAGTGATACATTGTAGCACTGAAATGGCCAACTTGCCTTTGCTTTTCCTTATCAAACCTCTCTCCTGCTCTTTTACCTCTCTTAGTTATCTGAGAGGATGAAAATTGTGGATGTATTAGGAATGAAGACGTTTTCCGATGGAGAACGCATCATCATGCAGGTAGGACAGTTCTCCGTTGTTAACGTACTGGAGGTTGTCTTGACATTACTGTAATGACGACCGGGAAGAGTTGTAAATGTGACAGTCCCTGTTGGTTTGTGTTGCGGCGTAGGGGGACAGGGCAGATTGTTTCTACATCGTGGAGACCGGAGAAGTGAAGATTATGATGAAGAGCAAAGTAAGTCTACTTCCTCCTTTTCTCATCCCTTCGTTTCTGTCTGTGCCTCATCACCAGATAATGTAAAAAAAAAAAAAATTTAAATGGCTTTGTTTTATGTTCAAGTCACCCTGTTTTTTTTCTTTTCTCTCTCTCCTTTTTTCTCATATGTACTACATAACACACCTGCGCCCAAAGACAAAGATGGTATGACTGATCATTGTAATATGTAATATTAATATGAAGAATAATACGAGTTGAGCACAGTGATCCTTTTGAAAAAAATCGAACAATTGTGATTCGAATCTGAATATTTGTCATTCATAATCAACAAAATGTTTTTTAAATGATATTTTAGCTAGCTACGTAGCTATGGTTCCTAACGTTAACTAGCGCTAGTTGGCTGTACCAGCGCCAAAATTCCTTCTCATCCAAATAACTTCTCCATCTGATACCTTTTTAGTAAATGGTGAGCCAACCATTTTGTTTCCAGCACTTTTATATAAGACAGAACGGTGCAAGACAGCACATTTCCAGATCCTGTCAACCTTCTGCTATGAGTTTTTTTATATATATTTTTTAATATATATATATGAACATTTTAGTTTTCATAACACATTGTTTGTGTGCTGCTTTGTCTGCATGTCCATTATTGTGTATTAATTGGTGTTGTATGTATTAGTTGCTGCAGTCAAATTTCCCCTTTCGTGATCAGTAATGTAATTTTTCTCAATAGTGAGTTTTCTCATGGCTCTGTCCAGACTTGGGTTCAAATACTATTTAGGGTATTTCAATTACTTTCAAAATGTCTTACAAAGGAAGTCTTTTGATTTTCTACAAGTAGCTGAATATTGGAATGTATTTCAAAGTACACTTGGAAAATATTGGCGTGTATTTGAAAATACAAATATATTAAATACACCATGCATTTAAACTGTTAAGCTATCTATAGGAAGTTATTTGTCTCTGACTTGGCCACGTTATTTGAAAATACTCAAATACACAGAAAATAAGTATTTAAATTAAAAATACCCATATATTTGAACCCAGGTCTGACTCTGTCCCTCTGCAGCAGACATAGCCTATACACAACACGTTTGGGCTTCCTTGGTGCTCGTGCTCCATGCTAAAACAAACATAATTTAGTGAATATTTGAATCGGCAACCAATGATTTTGAATCCGCTTCATATTAATTCAAATAAGAGTAATCAAATCATAATTTCTGTGACCCTCCTCTCTCTCCCCCAGACAAAGGCGAACCAGGAGGATAATGTGGAGGTTGAGATCACCCGCTGTAGCAGGGGTCAATACTTTGGGGAGCTGGCCCTGGTCACCAACAAGCCCCGCGCTGCATCAGTGTATGCTGTGGGAGAGGTCAAGTGCTTGGGTAAGGCCCCTCCATACGTTTACAGATATGTGTGTGCACGCATGCGTGTGTGTTTGTGTTTATTTTGACACAGACACACACATGAGTGGGTGTCCATCTGCGTGACAGCGAGAGAGATTTTCTGTCTGTTGTGTCTCCCTGAATCTCTTAATGGTAGATTACTGGCTTGTAAACGCATAGCTACACAAACGCATAGCTACACAGCTGTTTCCCTTAGACGTACTCGTGATAATGTTCAGCTCTTATGAATTCAAAAGTGTTTGCACATCTCACAATTCTCCAGGCGTATGGTTAGGGTACCGACATTGTCATATGAATTAAATAACAATATCTGCTCACTTTAGCGTGCTCCACTATAGTTTTACTGCAATGTTTTGACTGGAAGGTCTGGAGTGTTTACGCTAAGCATGGCAAAGAACCTTCTCAAATAAACTATACAGGAGGGTACGCTACAACAGAGTGATATTCATTAGTGCGCACCGTAGTGAAGCGTTTTGCAACGGAACACGAAAACAAGTTCAGGAAGTCCCTCCCCGTTTCGGCCTGTTTGCTTCCGTTTGGTTGTTAGATTGACACCTGGGTCATATTCACTATCTGTTGTGCAGCTGTGTGAGTGATGCTGTCTCCTGTGTTTTTCAGTAATAGACATTCAGGCGTTTGAGCGTCTGCTGGGTTCCTGTAAGGAGATCATGAAGAGGAACATCACCCACTACGAGGAGCAGCTGGTAGCTCTGTTTGGCTCCAGCATGGACCTGAGAGACTGACCACCCTTCTCCGTGCCTTACACAAGCAAATTTACATGAATGAAAAGATACCTACACATTCAGACGCACCACTTACATAGTATAAGTACACCCTGACACACAGATTTTCTAGCTCAACCCTCCTTTATAAGCTCACTAATAGGTGTACACACACTTTCTACTCACCCCAAAATATCACACGCCCTCTTACAGTTGCTTGAACCTGCTTTCAGCCTCTTTGTTTGAATTGAAAAAGCAATGTCCCTGCTGATACAACCCTGCCACCGCCACAGCACAGCAAGGACATACTACACGCGTGCACTCAGACATGAAGGCTTGTCCTTTCTCTCTCACAGATGCACACACACACACACACACACACCAAACCTCAGCCAAGGACCCATGCGCACACACAGGCACCACCCACACTTTCAAATACAGACACCTGGTGAAAAAGAAAAAACATTTAAAAAGAGAGCAAATTAAAAAAGGAAAAAATGCAAAGGTTTAAAGAGAAGTTTTAGAATCATTTTATGAAGATAAACCGAAGCTTTGATAAAATATGATTTAAATAAAAAAGTGTTCATTTGGGGTTGAGTCCTTTCTGAAAGCTCTCCTGCTGTTGTTGATTGATTCAGTTAGTGCCGGTGATTATCACAGAGGACCCTAAGTTTCAGGGCTATTGTTATTATCATTAATCCACACATGTTGTATTGATTAATGTATTATTATATATTCATTATTTTGTTTTACTTTGACCAATTCAGATATAAAGCACCATCTCCGACAATGTCAAACAAAAATATAGTGCTTATTTCTCCTTGATCATTCTGAATGAGTTGTCCTGGATAAGAATAAAGCAAACATTTTTATTATATTGCTGTGTCAGTGTGTTGGTTGTATTGGGTGAAAATATACATTTATTTCATGTTATGGTTAATCATCCAATGACTGAGTTTATATGGTTTATTTCCTGTCGTTTTCTAAAATATGCTATGACCCATTTGTATACCTTTATTTAACTAGGCAAATCAATTAAGAACAAATTCTTATGTACAATAACGGCCTACCCCAGAAGACGCTGAGCCAGATGTGCGCCGCACTATGGGACTTCCAATCGCAGCCTAGATTCCAACCAGGGACTGCAGTACCAGGGACGTGCCTTAGACCGCTGCACCACTCGGGAGCCCACATGGAAACGAGCTCACAGCCAAAGATTTTCTAGTGTATTTCCCGACAAAGTGACTGAACCATAGACAGATTAGTTTGATCACCGATCCAGGAACGGTGCATCCCACTTTCAGCGGGAGAAGCGTGAAACCCCGAAAATGTAGGTATTAGTTGTGGCATTAGGCTATAAGAGCATACATTTTTTTCACAATTGCTTTGCACTTTAACCGAATGCAAACATTGGCAGTTAGGTCTTGGATATTTGGAAATATGTTGAAAGAAAGGTTCCTAGATGAGTGCTTGAGGTCGAGGCATCCTTTAGAATAGTCTGTTTCAGTGCACTTTAAGAAACAGACTACCGAACCAGCTCGATTTATGTTGCCTTTGATGGAGTTCACAGAGATGGCCTCCAAATTATTTATTGCATTCTGTACTGTAAACCCAATGCATTTAGGACAAAAACGGTTACATTGTGTAAAGCGCTGTCACTATTTTTTATTTTTTATCTACCCTTATTTGGTGGTGTGAGTAAAGGTTGGCAGTGTGTACCTACTGTGTATTGCAGCGCCTATCCTCCTGTAATTTTTCATTATAAACTGGGTAGATTGAGCCAGAATGCTTATTGGCTGACAGCTGTGGTATAATTAAGCAATAACGATAATTTTTGTCTTTAAAATTGGGTGTTGGGAAATAAAACATACAACTGGGTGAAATAATGAGTAACATGGTCCTTCCTCTAGGGCCTCCGCCTCCTCCCCCACCTAGTGTTCCCTGTCTTCCTCCTCTTTCTAGTCTTCCTACTCCTTCAGCTCATCCTCCCTTTATACCCCCTCCTCCACCTCCTCCCCTTCCTCCCTCTGCTCTATCTCCACCTCCTCCCTATTGTCTATCTCCTCCACCTCCTCCTGCCTCTATTCCTCCTCCTCAGTATCCGGCCCAGCTGGTGGTTCGGACCCTTGAGGAGACACCCTACCGAGAAGTCTAAAGGAGTTCCTATCTTCAAGGACATCTGAGTTTGAGGGCCTGGCTGACCACAGGCCATTCACCCATGTCACTCAGCCTCACACACACATGCTCAGGACAGAGGTTAAAGTTCATGGGGGAAAGGTCAGTCCCTCTAGCCTATTTAGTAGCACATCCTGAAGGGTTTGACAGACTGAAAAGGAAAGATATTTTATGGGTCTGGCTTGCTCTCTGGTGAACTGTGTAGTCCCTAAGACCTAACAGAGATATTCTTGCTGCTGTAGACTGAGAAAATACTTGACCAAATAATACCAAAGTTCCAAAGTAGTTTTTCTTCTTGTCATGAAAGAGAAAATGTATGAACTTAACGGTTAACTAAATAATTATCACAGCTATATTTTGTGTGCCTCATGTTTCAATCGTTTTGCTGTTGAAATAAAGAACTGTGTATTTAAGTGTCTTGTTACATGTTTTCTATGAGTCACCTTTTAAGATTGCTAATTGCTAGTGATCTGCTGCCACCCTCCTGGTCAACCAATACCCCACTGCCACCCATGCCACTCCTGTACTGTCCTATGCATTGCACTGGCATTCACCCACACACTCCACTTACTCAACAAGGTAAAGTATAACATTTACTGTCCAGACTTCCGGTGCCTCTCCTTGTTCGGGCGGCGCTCGGTGGTCGGCCTCACCGTCTACTAGCCATCGCAGATCCACTTTTCTTTTTCCTTTGGTTTTGTCTTTGTTTTCACACACCTGTTTTCCATTTCACAAATATTTTGTTCCTGTATTTAAACCCTCTGTTTCCCCCATGGTGTTGTGCGGGATTATTACATGATCAGTCAGGTTAATGTTGATGGCTGTTTTTTTGTCGGGTGCACCCGTGCTTTATCTTTCCCCTTTGTTTTGGTCAAGTGTAATTGTTTACCTTGTGCCTTGTTGAGTAAAGTACGTTGCTCACTCATTCTGCTCTCCTGCGCCTGACTTCATGCACCAGCTACACTCACCTTCTGACAATTACTGTGTTTTTACAGAGTTATAATCACTTCTGAAAAACCCACTACCACTGATGCTCTTATGTTATGAATATTATACCGTCTTTGATATAATATCTGGCAGAATGTACTTTTCTCATGGATGATATGAATCTAAGTTTTAGGTAAAGTTGGTCTCCCATTAATCTGGGCATGTTGACAGTGCCCAGATGGGCACACCTGGCAGGAGATGCCAGCACACACCAGGAAAGATGTGTGTGTGTGTGTGTCAGTGGAGGCTGCTGAGGGGTGAACGGCTCATAAAAATGGCCAGAACTGAGCAAATGAATTGGCATCAAACACCTGGAAATCATTTATTTGATACCATTCCACTGATTCCACTCCAGTCATTACCACGAGCCCGTCCTCCCTAATCAAGGTGCCACCAACCTCCTGTGGTGTGTGTGCGTGCGTGCGTGTGTGTGTGCGCACACTGGGAGAGAGTGCAGCGCTGGGGAAAGCAGGAGCAGTGCTGTGGGGGGAGCTGAGGTTCGCTAAGTCAAAGATCAGATCCTAAAGACCTCAGTCTGTGCATGCACATCCACTATAATGTACATTTATTGTACGCATACATACCTCTACAGCCATTATTACCAAGACATTGTATGCAGTTCAGTTTCTATTAGATTATCTTTTTGTATTTGTAAATGAATCTTTCTCTCCCTCTCGTCAGTGTGTGATACTGAGGGACTACATTCATTCTGAACTGAGAGAGTACATCAGCACCCTGAAGAGAGGGGTGCAGCGAAGAGCGATGCCATGGCAACGATTGTTGTGCCAGACAGGACCCATACTCTGACCACATGATCCTACTTTCTGGCCCCTTCTCCAACTTCCTCCCTGAGCCGTGTCATGACCTCTGTCGCCTTCTCGCTAACTTCCTGTGCCAGTGCTATCAGGACTGGGCAGGTGAGGAGTGTCAGGAAAGGGTAGCCTCGATCACTAATACTTAGGTGAGGAGTGTCAGGAAAGGATAGCCTCTATCACCAATATATAATATAATAATACCTCTTGTTTATTTAGTTGTTGGACAGTGGCCTCATTGCAATTCCACCAAGGGTATCAAATTGAGAACAGTGGCAGTTGCCATGCTAAGGCACTTCCTCGGCGTACTCATTAAACACAATTCGATTCCACGCGTGACATGTTGAAGTTGTGATAGTCAGACAGAATTTCCCAAATCGGCACAGTGTTTCAGTAACAAAATGGGTGTGGCATTTCAAAATACATTTCCTGTCAAATGCATAAATGCAAAAGAATACCACTTCTAAAAGTTAGATCAAATCGAACCTGAACCATGTCTGTATCCCAGTGCAGTTGTGTGAGTGCAGTTGTGTGAGTACAGTGTTCAGAACCCTGCATTCATACTGTATGAGTCTCTTCTTTGTGTTATATGTCTACCAAATCAGGAAACATTCTCTGTGGGTTTTATAACACCTGGGCTCTGATCATACGGGAGTAGGGGCTAGGAGTTGTTTCTGGGTGGGCCCAAGTTCCAATACCATGTGCAGGGAAGGGATTTGACTTGATGTTGGTGTAACAGTCTCATTGTCCATGGGGCCTGTAGGACAGGTCCCTCAGGGGCCAGGGGGTGAAGGGTGTTCCTTTCAGTGACCTCTCCTTTCAGTGACCTCTGACCTCTGCTCCTCAGAGTCCTCCTGTGATGGCTGAGAGGTTATGGCGCAGCGCCTGCAGCTCCTGGATGAGTTGGGAGATCTCTAGGGCTGCAGCCTGTCTCTCCCTCACTGCCTTAGTTAGGGACCGGAGAGTGCTGCCCTGCTGCACTGGAGGGGGGGGAGGGGGGGGAACGCAGAAACACAGTCATACAAAGGGACACCAAGGCAAAATGTGCAGGCACCGTTGGATTGAGAAAGAGCAAATGAATAGCTTTACCTAAGAAATAGAAGATAAGAAGTAGCATCAATAGCATCAGTGCTATCACGGTGTATCGAAACGAGGTGGGCGTCAACAGGTCTCGGAACGTCCTCTGCCATCGACTTGTCATTGGATGCCCCGTCTGACAGACCACCGGTCTGTCCCTGAGATGGGGGTTCCCATTGGTGGAGGGAGCAGGAGGAAGAGGAGGTCGTCTGCTGCCTGAAGAGAGCATAGAGACAGTGGAGATTATAGCGACTATAACCAATGGGGAGCAATGAGCAGCACATTTCAGTGGTGCCTTTGGATGCAAGTCTATAAATGTATGATACAGCACGGCAATGTCTAGTACCTTTGTGGTTGTATTCTGGGTGGGTTCGGTGTAGGTCGTTGATGGACTCCACGGAATGTAGCTCGATCTCAGTTAGGTCCCGATCACTGATCCGGGTAAAAAATACTGGAGTGGTAGGGGATGGAGGGGGTTTTGCCATTTCCCCTTGAGGGAAGGAGGGAGAGAGAGAGAAGAGGGCGACAAAATTGAACCCACATGGCCTGTCATGGACACCAGATTTCTAAATGTTACTGCTGAAAATCTATATAAAACTGTTATCTGAAACGTGGAATTTGGACTCAGGGCTAAGACCAGTGGAGAGTTGATTGAGAACAGGCCTTTTGTCCGGCTGTGATTTTCTCCCCCACGTCAAGCCAAAATAAGAAGCCATTTTAGCCATGCAGCCTAGTTGATATCAGAACAAATGTACTGTACAACAATGCTATAAGCACACTAAGCTGCTACATATCAGCATGATGGCATTGATAGGCAGGCACTATTATTTTGATGATGTAAGGGACACATGAAATACTTTCACACACACAAAAACACATGGATGATTCATCAAACCAAGCATGTCTACCCCTTTTCCTATTCTGGTATCAGGGCTTCACCCAAAAACTTTCGGGACACAATATCCACACAATCAATCAAGTGTCCAGCTAGTGCCATCCACCAAAATCAGCCACCTTGCGTTCTTCCCTCTCTCTGTTCTTACCTTCTGTTAATGATGATACAGGAGAAAGATACTGAATTCACGTGTCTCTGAGTGTGTCTCCACAAGAACAGAAAGCTGCTTTCAATACGTTCCCGATACGTGTCGTCAACAAATGATGGAAAAGGTGAGATGAACGCAGGACCATGATACACACAAACAGAATATTCATCCACCACGGTATTAGCCTTCTAAATAGAGTCCAGGTTGAAATACTGCCTCGTCACATGGAAGTGAGTCCAGTCCCAGTGTTTTGAGTCTGTGTCTTGTGACCCCGAACCCTGCCCTGTTCCCTGCTGCTAGCCCCTACCCTAACAGCTTCGACCCTAAAATAGAAGCTGGAACTAAGGTGGTATTAATAGCTGCTACTGGGCCATAGGATCATTCCATTATCCAACAGGGGCAGAGGAGACACAGTAAGCAACAGAACAGAGCAACAGAGCAAAGTGAAAGGTCCCCGAATAGACTGCTTTTTAGTGTGTTAATATGTTATTAATATGCAATTCAACAAGTGATCCAATGACAGTGTAAAGCTAACAGTTTATCTATTCAATGTGAGACACATCAGGCTATATTGAAGTGGATGAGGAGACACAATATAGTGTAACACATTGCTACTGCTTGAGAGGTAGGCTACTGTACCATCACCCCAGATCCAGAAATGTTACAGTTTTAAGCAAGTTTGCTGCAATTCTACACATTTTGCCATACAGAGATAAGATTGAGCAATTTCATAACACATTTGATGCAATTCTAATCATTTTGCCATGGGGTGGAAAAAGATGTTTGTAGTTTTTAATGTGAGAGCTGAGTGAGACTGACAAACAAGATCAATGGGAGCCTCTCTGCTGGCTGCTAGAGTAACTACCAATCACATTTCGTTTTGCTGACATATGGCTAATTGCCTGACTATCAGTCACTGACATAACAAGAGAAAAACTGTTGATGGGGAACCCAATTTTGAAATTCCCCTCGGCCACTAGTTGCCCTTCCCTGGGCTACAGTACCTTATGCAGACTTCAGTGTAGGCCTACTATCTGTGCCATGAAAGTCCAGACCTCCTGACAGAGATGGTTGTGTTTTGAAAGTGTCCTGACAGTAGGCGTATTCACGTTTTTAAAAATAGGCAAAGACAGTAAGACAAAGCTTGTGTGAAAATGTTGTTATAACGTCATCATTCCTATACAATCATAAAGTACTACAATATGCATACTATTTATGTATAGAAAGAAAGAGAAGTGTAGAAACAAATCATGTACGATCTTTCTTTGTTCATGACAGCAACATGTTAGTGTTGATACACAATCCCAGCCTGTGTAGTGTTTTTCCTCCAAATGTTTGAAGAATGTGTAACTTAATCAACTACATTTCCCAAAATTCCTTGGTCTGACCATGGTCGCTGTTTTATTGAGAAAGCAGAATTCCGAGTACGGAGTCGAAAGAGTTGGCGACGGCGAGGTGTTTATGGAACGTGGTTTCGTCTGCAAGGAAGATACGATGTGGGCTCGGATGCTGTTTGGCGGGTTCGGATTCGGTTTCCGAGACCCGAGGGAGTGTCTACAGAGCGCTGGACTCGGATTTGCCGCGAGGCAGGAGAGGCATGCTTCAAATTCAGAGGTACTGTTCCATCAACCTGCAGGGCAAATGTATGCAGCTCACTAAAAGCCACCCAAAACATAACAATGCTAAAGGATTTGTATATGCAGTTGGCCTTGTGCTTGGAAATATTGTATATTCATTTGAACCTACTTTTGGATTATTTTTTCATATACAGTTGAAGTCGGAAGTTTGCATACACTTTAGCCAAATACATTTAAACTCAGTTTTTCACAATTCCTGACATGTAATCCTAGTAAAAATTCCCTGTTTTAGGTCAATTACGTTCAGCACTTTATTTTAAGAATGTGAAATGTCAGAATAACAGTAGAGAGAGTAGAGATTTTATTTAAACTTTTATTTATTTCATCACATTCCCAGTGGATCAGAAGTTTACATACACTCAATTAGTATTTGGTAGCATTGCCTTTAAATTGTTTAACTTGGGTCAAGCGTTTTGGGTAGCCTTCCACAAGCTTCCCACAATAATTTGGGTGAATTTTGGCCCATTCCTTTTGACAGAGCTGGTGTAACTGAATCAGGTTTGTAGGCCTCCTTGCTCACACACACTTTTACAGTTCTGCTCACACATTTTCTATAGGATTAATGTCAGGGCTTTGTGATGCCCAATCCAATACCTTGACTCTGCTGTCCTTAAGCCATTTTGCCACAACTTTGGAAGTATACTTGGGGTCATTGTCCATTTGGAAGACCCATTTGCGACCAAGCTTTAATTAACTGATGTCTTATGATTGCTTCAATATATCCACATAATTTTCCTCCCTCATGATGCCATCTATTTTGTGAAGTGCACCAGTCCCTCCTGTAGCAAAGCACCCCCACAACATGATGCTGCCACCCCCATGCTTCACGTTTGGGATGGTGTTCTTCAGTTTGCAAGCCTCCCCCTTTTTCCTCCAAACATAACGATGGTCATTATGGCCAAACAGTTCTATTTTTGTTTCATCAGACCAGAGGACACTTCTCCAAAAAGTATGATCTTTGTCCCCATGCGCAGTTGCAAACCGTAGTCTGGCTTTTTTATGGCTGTTTTGGAGCAGTGGCTTCTTCCTTGCTGAGCAGCCTTTCAGGTTATGTTGATATAGGACTCGTTTTACTGTGGATATAGATACTTTTGTACCTGTTTCCTCCAGCATCTTCACAAAGTCCTTTGCTGTTTTTCTGAGATTGATTTGCACTTTTTGCACCAAAGAATGTTCCTTTCTGAGCGGTATGACGGCTGCGTGGTCCCATGGTGTTTATACTTGCATACTATTGTTTGTACAGATGAACGTGGTACCTTCAGGTGTTTGGAAATTTCTCCCAAAGATGAACCAGACTTGTGGAGGTCTACAATTTTTTTCTGAGATCTTGGCTGATTTCTTTTGATTTTCCCATGATGTCAAGCAAAGAGGCACTGAGTTTGAAGGTAGGCCTTGAAATACATCCACAGGTACACCTCCAATTGACTCAAATGATGTCAATTAGCTTATCAGAAGCTTTTCCAAGCTGTTTAATGGCACAGTCAACTTAGTGTATGTAAACTTATGACCCACTGGAATTGTGATACAGTGAATTATAAGTGAAATAATCTGTCTTTGAACAACTGTTGGAAGAATGACTTGTGTCATGCACAAAGTAGATGTCCTAACCGACTTGCCAAAACTATAGTTTATGACTTCAACTGACTTCAAGATTTCGATATATTTTGTTATCAAACCTTGATTTTGTTCTTATTTTGATGCATAAACCATTGCAATATGACAGAACAGTGATCATGTTTTTCATGCTCCACGTTTTTTCCCTCTCTTATTTGTGACACACTTGGTCACGCAAGTCAAATCTACATCTGTCCCAGCGGAATGCCTCCGCACCTGCACCGATGCCCTCACTTGACTGGCTGCTACAGATGAGGATTTTAATTAAAAGCATGAGAGTAGGGGATTATTGATAGCCCCGCCTCAGAACCATTATCTCGAGAACGAATCTATTTGAATGTCCCGATTCTCAGTTCTCGTGAGATTTCATTTCATAATTTACGCTGCTGGAGATTTACTGCCAGATGTTAATAGAATGTAATGTCTTTCTCCAAGGCTACACTAATCCACTGCAAGTCACAGGGTCCTTCTCTGAAATCTTCCTTCGATTAATAGTATCCCTGTGGAAAAATGAGGGGTTGAGTACTAATCCGTTTTAAGAGTGGCATGTTATATTTTGTTTAGACCTTGTTTACACCTCTCACTGCTATTTACCATTGTAAAGAATGTATGTAGGACTGTCGTTCACTGTCTATGGTCAATTAAGAAGAATAGGTAGGTAGACATCCGGGAACACTGAACGCATCGTACCTATCAAGCACTCGCCAGTACCGCTCCATCTTCGACGTCTAGCCACGTGTTACAGGCGAGAGGGATTTCACTATGCAGATTTGGGAACTGTCAGATATCCGGCGGTCATTGTATTGGCCATAGCGTCCATTTTGTGTCTCTCTCTATCAGAGCAAAGTCCATGGGGGAGAGACCGAGGGATATTCATGGAGTCTATGATTGTTGGAGACGTCGCAGAGCTGACGGACAACCAGGTGAGAAAAATGTCTGAAAGCCAAGGCACACATGTGTGTGCATGCCCACACACAGACACAAGCACACATAACACCCACACACACACACACACACTCTCTCCTCCCACTTTTTTTTTTAAATCTCAAGGGCACGCTCACCCTCTTCACCAATGACAAGGGAGGAATGAATGATGATATCATCGTCACCAAGACAGACCAAGGCTACCTCTACGGGGTGTCCAACGCTGGCTGTGCAGACAAGGACTCCGCCAACATGAAGGTCAGTAGTCCGCAGACATCCACGTTTTGGATGGATTTGTAATGCTTTGATAATATGTCATGTCTGTATGTGTTTCGTTTATGTGAGACTTTCTGTGCTTGCTGTAAGCTAGACTGGCAGAGTTTAAAGCAGATGGCCATGGTGTGGATCTGGAGTTTCTGGAGGAATGTTTGATTGCCCGTTCAAGGGAAGTTCTCTTATGGCAACAGTTCTACTCGATATGTTTATATATCGGAAGGTTCCACAACGTTGTGCCCTCCTGAACATGGCCCTGCGTTAAAGTAGTGTTTGACCTGAGTCGTATTCATTAGGCACCAAATGGAAGAAAACAGACTGAATGAAACAGGGAGCGAGTGACTGATCTTGTCCAATAAGAAACACTTGTTTTTGTTTTCCATTTGAAAAACATTTGGCTACAGTGTGCACTAATGAATACAACCCTGTAC
This sequence comes from Oncorhynchus tshawytscha, assembly GCF_018296145.1. Classification (NCBI taxonomy): domain Eukaryota; kingdom Metazoa; phylum Chordata; class Actinopteri; order Salmoniformes; family Salmonidae; genus Oncorhynchus; species Oncorhynchus tshawytscha. Next base: position 50,421,028 of record NC_056444.1, on the reverse strand, counting down.
ATGTCCTCCTCAGGTACCTCCATGGCCCAGGTGCTCCAGTCGGGTCTGACAGATGACCTCAGCAAGCTGACCTTCATGACCAGCACCTTGGCCACAGTGTTTGGGACCCAGGGCTGCAGGCTGACCCGCTGTGGTTCCCCCGGAGAGGATGGAGTGGAGGTGTCTCTTTCACTCGTTCTTAGTACTTCAGTAGAGGTGGATGTTCTTGTGTGCATTTCCTTCAAGTATCCTTTGTCTGAAAGCAGTAGGCCTTTGTAAACAAGAATGTGTTTATTTCCCTGTGAAGCAACCTGTCAAGTATTAGACATTTCCTCCTGCTCCTGCTCAGATCTCAGTGCCTAAGTCTGGCGTGGTGGCCGTGACTGAGCACCTGTTGGCCAACAGTGAGGTCAAGCTGGCCGGACTGGGGGCGCGAGACAGTCTGCGGCTGGAGGCAGGCCTCTGTCTCTATGGCAACGACATCGATGACTCTACTACCCCTGTGGAGGCAACCCTGTTGTGGACTATAGGTGACTCCTCAAAATTATACACTCCCCTATAGAGCAGTATGGGTTGGTGGGCGGGCGGGCGTGCGTGCGTGTGTGTGTGCATCAGTGTTTGTGTTGGTTTATGTGTGCGTTTGTGTCTCTGTTTGTGCTAATTGGGTTGTTTGATGGACTTGCAGGAAAGCGGCGGCTTCAGGCGAAGGATTTCCCCAGTGCGGAAATCATTCTCCCCCAGATAAAGGCAAAGACAGCAAGGAAGCGTGTGGGTCTGGTGTCCTCGGGTTAGAGGATCTCTACTAGCTATGACAAAATACAAGAACAATCTATGTATTTTCACTGTGGTGAGGTTTGAATAATCATATGTAAAAATGTTATCATACCTACTTAGGATCAGGATGCCACGCCTGATTATTTCAGTTATCTTTCAGTGGGCCTACACTGGAGTGTTATTTAGGCCCAACTGGCCCACTGTTCCGTTGAAATGCAGCTGTGTGTGGATTGCTTTTGAGATTAGATTCAACTTTCATTTCATCTGTTTTTTTTGCCCCTCCCCCTGCCTGAAGCAGAACATTGCCATGGGTTACGTGGATGCGCCATACGCCAAGAATGGAACTCCCATTCAGGTGGAGGTGAGGAAGAAGCCGGTGGTCACCAAGATGCCCTTTATGCCTACGAATTACTACTCTCAATGGACACCCAGTTTATGCGATCAGCCTGCATGCCAGTGGACAGTGACCTGACCAGACATACCTTCTCCCACCAGAGATCAGTTTATCAGAGCAATTCTGCCCCCTTGTGTTTACCTCGAGCATTGACACTCAAAGCTGAAGGACTGCGAGGCTTCTTTAGCAACAGAGAACTGGTTATGTGTGTGTGTGTGTGTGTGTGTGTGTGTGTGTGTGTGTGTGTGTGTGGCCTCGCCTGCAGCCACAGCTCAACTCAACTATAAACACAGCTGAACCCTTGATGATGAGGCTTTTCACTCCTGTTATCTGAAGCGTGTTAATGGTCCTCAGACCACAGTGAGTTGTATGAATGTTGCATACGGTTGGAAGGACAGGGCATGGAAATCGCTGACTGGTCCTCAAAAGCAGCGTAACGTGCTACGTAAACCAAGAGACAAAGCAGGATGTCGCTTGAACAGGACTAGTGTGCAAAACTTATTTTCTCCTTTCTAATACCAATTAGACGTTGAATTTTTTAAAAACGTGCATTTTGCAGGCTTAGTGACCCAATGACGTGTGTGTTACATAAATGTTCACTAATTACTAACCTAATACTATATATCAACAGGACCAAACGCTCCATATGATTCCAAATAGGCTTGTACAATGATCTTAGTTCCCAACAACATTCCCAACAAAGTGAAACTTAACAATACAATACATGTTGTGTAGTGGAGGGTAAGTGCAGCTCATCCCCTTTTTTTAACCTTCAACAAATGACCCACCTTTTACGGAGAAATTCGTCGAAAGTATAGAGACCTTTACTTTTTTCACAGGGGACCGGCGATCAGTTTTACACAACTATATATTTCTTCCCACCACTACATCACTGATGATATGCGTTAACATGTGGCCAAAAAACTTACAAGGAAAGCTTTAGAAACTAGAAGTGGGACTATTGTAAAGTAACTTAGAGGTGTTCGGGGTCTCGCATCTCCCTTGTACGAATGTTTTGGGATTGACGTGTGAATGCCTTCATTTTGTATAGCTAGGTAATTATGTCATTTTTGTATCTAGCACCCTTCTATTTTCCTTGTCATATAGGGTGTAATTCACAATATAATACACATTTCCCTTCGTTGTGGAATGCCTTAACTTTGAAGAAATTGCTTTGTATTTTTGGAGGTCACTAATTTCATGGCATCATGACTCCACTAGATCAAAGTTAAATATTATCTTTCACTGATCTCATTTGCTAAAATGTGCTCATTAGCTGCGAGTACGATTGCCATATTTGTATGGACTATAGTCACTGTTTATTCATGCATTAGTCAATGGGGATTGATTAATACACTATGTTTTTGTCCATTTAACTGAGATTGTGTTGTTTATAAATGATTCTATAAATAATTAAACACGATAAAAGGCACAAAATAAACCAATGAATTAGTTTCAAACTGCTAGTGTTATTTCCGTTCCTCACCACACAAATCCTCAGACAGACAACCCAAACAGGTTGATTCGATGAATTAATGCTTTGGACACTTGAGTGAGAATCATCCTATGACTACAATACCCAACTTCGCCTACAATATCTAAAAAGAGGTGGAGCATGTCCGGTCTGGAAAGCGGTTACTGAGGAGAAGATGGTGGAATTTGAAACAGTAATGTGCTCGATACTCTGTCCCAAACACTTTGACAAATATTTTCTATCTCAACCTGGCATTAGATATCGGCTACCCGGAGACAACCACAGATAATATATTCTGAAACATTGAAGAAAACGAGATTCATCGAGTTGTAAAGCTAACTCAATGATATTGTCTGCCGTGGTGGCTGAAGCGTGGTGCCACTGAAAACGCGACGTGGGTGTATTGTTAGTTTGGCTAGCCAAGTTTTGGCTATATTTGTTTTGGAAATCTGGTGTCATCGCACAAACGGAGAACTTGAATATCCTCTGGGATTGTGTTCAAAAGACTGACACCGGTGGTGCCCTGCTGACAATTGGAAGGGAAGTGGTGAAGAAACCTGACTGGCGACATGCCAAGGATTAAAAAAGGGAAACGTGGTTCAAACAAGTGTAAGCTAACTGCTAACCCTTTATTTTTTTATACCAACACACGATCATGTGTAGTAGAAGTAATATCTTCTATACTGGACAAAGTAAGATGGCATAGCTAGTTAGCTAAGTGTTGTGCAACTGCCAGAATTGATCTGCATATGGAACAAAGTTACTAGCTATTATAGTACTTCCTTATTGAATGTACATTTATTTGATACTAATACATTATAACGGCTATAAGACAACTGTATGCTATGCATTGTTTTATTTTTGTATTCCTAGCTAGCCAATTCATCTTGCCTTTGCTAACTTTGGTTTGTATAATTTACCACTTGATCATTCAATAGTGACAATAAAACAGTGTAACATAACGTTAGTGGCAAGTCTGCTCTAAAGCGAGACAAGCATTAACGGTAAAACGCTTGTCCCTGAGATACTTTTTTAGCAGGGTTCGTGTCAATCTCTGAAAATGTCTCAAGTGAGGTCATTTGCCTGTGATGGGCCAACACGACTCGAGCCTGGTTCTTTGACCGGCAATGCTGTCACATTTCACACGTTTAGATCGGAATGCGGGACATACAGTTACAATGATTGTGTGTGCGCTTTTCGTAATACCTATTGTGTGCCGACCACAGGTTTGCCAGAGCTTGTAGCAATATAACTAGCAGGGCGTTCTGCTCGCCGCCCCTGGTAAATTGTGGTTTGATGTGAGTAGTGCACATCACATGCTGACGCAACACATCTCCCGTGGACATTTCAATGGCGTACTCCTCACGTTTTCGTCTCCTTCTCAAAACCCATTGGAGGAGAAGATCAGAGGGGAGGGACCTCTGGCTTTCTCATCCAATGGATTTTGAGAAGGATATGACGAGGGGTAGAAGAGGAGCATGCCATTGGGTTCTTCTCTGTGTCGGATTGCTGAAGCTGAAACTCAGTTTTGCCAGATGTACAGGTGGCCAAATTTCAGAAGTGTGGCAGAAACCTCCAAATTATGGATCATAATGAACTTCTGCTCAACTAGAATGCATTAGCTAGCTATCTCCAAGTAAAATCCAGGTTTATCACAACCACAGACTAATCTCATAGTAGATTTTACACTTACACACAACTCTCCATATGACAATACTAAAGATGGCAGAATTCATCTTGTTCCATTTATGAGAATTATCCAACTGTAGAAAATGTCCTGACAGGTTTACAGAGAAGACTGTCTGGGGGAAGCAAGCGATATATTTCTGAAAGCAACATGAGGAGGTTTAGTCTCTGTCTAAAAGTCTCTTCCTCCACCCACGGCCAACTTGCTATCCATCCTCCCCTCCCCACCTGAACCCCTTTTACAGGCTCTCTCCGACATGAGGTTCTACAATTGCAGCTGTCAGCCAAGGGCCCCCTGTCTCTCAAAGGTAACACAGCAGAGCTCCAACCCCTTGGCCTGCTTCAAACCTTACTCCTCATTTGTCACCTGGACCCATTTTATGCCTATGGCCATCTGTCAACTATTCCCGTTTGACCATCACATTCCAATACTTCCCCACCCACTTAACTCCTCTTTACCATTAGACGTCATTGTCACAATTAATATGGTCTTGCATGGCCCATGACGTTGCAGGTGTAATAGCTTCAAGCGTTCCTAACCATAGCTGTGTTCAAATACCCATACTAACATAGTGTATACTACATACTTAATTGGTATATACAACATACTATATACTATTAGGTCATTTTAGTATACTGTAAACCATCGGTATCATTTCAGTTGAGTGTACTAGCGTTTCGCCTGTCTACCTGGAAGTTGATGCTGTTGCTTTGCAACCTCTTGGTAGCTTGTTAGCATAACAAATGACTAGCTAGACATTTTACGAATTCGGGTGTGTTCGTAAATGCAATCTGGAGTGCCAGAGTGCGCTCTGGGCGTTTGTAAATCCAGAGCGTTGTCAGATTGTCCGTTTGTAAATTTAGAGTGCTTCGCTCTCTGGCTGAGGAGTAGGGTTGATCCGAGCTTTCTGACCTCACAACGGCAGTCAAGCACCCAATCTACCTGGCTAACGTTGGCTAGCTTGCTAGCTATTTCCAGACACAAATGAGAGAACAGAACTCACTCTGACCATTTTACTCGCCCTAGCAGAGCTGCTTAGACTGTTTGTTATCCAGAGTGTTGGTGACCTTAACTGTGCTGCTGGCAACAATTTAATTACGCTTTTTTTTGCCAACATATATTCAACGGGTGTTGAGCGTTCGATAAATTCATCCGTTATTCTGCACTCTGGCACACTCAGACGAGAGTGCTCTGAAATCGAAGTAGATTGTTAATTCTGTCTATGTCCATTGAGAACGCACAATGACACTTAGCTAAGAATGACGCGAATAATCAACTCAATAAACGTTGGTTAGTTGGATTGTAATTAATATACTGCCTGGCAAGTTCAAAGTATTAGTAGTCAACTAACATTAGGTAACTAGTTAACAACATACCGGTACATATTACTGCTGTAATGCGATGTGGTTCATAAGGATAGCGTAGCTAACAAATTCAGCCAACAATGTGTAACGTAACTAATTTGAAAAGTCATTACTTTATGACATTGCGCAACATTTTCTTAACATTTGTCATAGTTAAAGCTATGAATTTGTATCCATTCTCTCGTCGGACTTTGGCAGCATATTTTTTGCCGTTTTCTTCAAATCTGAGAATTGTGAAGCCATGCCCATTTGCTGAAGAAATGCATTATTGGCCCAAAAAGCACAGAAATAGTGTCCACTTGCTTGTATACTTCATATTTTGGCGAATTTAGAACAACATCCGGGAACTTTTGGCGTACTAACTATATCCGTACTATGACCAGTTGAGTACTACATACTCAATTTATGTCACAAATAGTGTGATTCGTATGAGTATTTGTACACAGCTCTTGTCTTTTGGGAGTTGACTGCCATATGTTTTCCCCTGCCTCACATCACCTCAGCTGGTCTCATGTCCCAGGATTCCCAGCATTCTCTCCCCCTCTGTCCTGCTAACGCTGTATCACCAGATGGATACTCCCAGCGCCACCCTCCCCTCTCCTGATTGTGATGCCATGTTAGCCAACTCACTGACCTCACTCTTCTCATAGAGGCTTCATTCAGAATGCTGCATGGCACTCTCTCAAAACCATAGCATTACCATACGTCAGCTTTCCTATCGCATACACCCTGTGTTGTTTTGATGCTCTATGGTTCACGTTCTTTCCTCAGAGAAATCTGTTTGTAATTCCAGTCATGTTGTGATGTGCCAGAATCTGACTTACCGTAGGTTTTTAACCTTGAGCAGCTGGGAAATTGCTTGTGAAAATCTGTGTTAAAGACCCAATTGGCCAAGACTAAGTCTATATGTGGGCACAGGAAGCCAATGCCACTCAAGCGCCTCCCCTTGGCATGACTGAGGTGCACTGTAGACAGTTGTGGCAACGTTGAGTGATCGCTATGGGCTGACACGTGCATGGTGTTTCGGAACACAGGCACGCACACTCCCCGGGGGGGTGTCAAGGTTGACCAGTAAGTCACGTGACTGATAAAGGCCCACTCAGGATCACTAGTAACAGAGTGGTGAGATGAGTGACACTTATTGAATTAGATCAATGGCAGTCATTGTAGAATAGAAACTAAATTAATGGACATGTTTTCTGGAAGCCATTGTTTATCTTTGGACTTCATAGTAAATGTGGTCATACTATGTAAGCCTTTATTTAACTAGGCAAGTCAGTTAAGAACAAATTGGCCTACCCCGGCCAAACCCTAACTCGGACGACGCTGGGCCAATTGTGTGCCGCCCTATGGGACTCCCAATCAATTCCGGTTGTGATACAGCATGGCATCGAACCAGGGTCTGTAGTGATATGTAGTGCCTTAGACCGCTGCACCACTTGGGAGCCCATATTACATAAGCTTGGAGGTCATACTATTATACAAGCCTGAGGACACTACAATACTGTTGTATTGAACAGGAAGGGGATTGTATCGCTGGATTCCCTCCGTCCAGGTCTGTCAGCCCGGTGAACTTTCCTCCAGTAAAACTCTCTCTGCTAGGGCAGGCCAGATGACTGGCTGGGCTAGTGGGACAGAGATATAGGTGAAGGTGTGGGGGGGTTGGGCTGTGGGGGGGTCAGCCTGGCCAGGACTGGGTTAGGCTCCCATGCTGGCTCAGGACTTTCTAATGTCAGGATTACCGTGGGCCAGTCACATAGTCGTTGCAGTGAGCCGACCGGTCATTGTGTGGGATGGGGGTCAGGCAGGTCGTGTCAGTGTGACCCAGAGGGTACTACCTCACTGTGGAACATGGAAACTATGGCGTCTACAGGGAACAGTACTGTAGTAAGAGGAAAGGTCATACCTGTGTCAGGGCCACTGAGGTCATGGATCTCATTGATATCCATAAAGCCCTCCATGGTAGACGAACTGTCAAATCAAGATGGAAAAATACAAGTCAAATGTTATCCAATTGACCAGAAATACTGTTGATTTAATTGAAGCACATGTACAAGTTGAAAGACTTGTGAGAGGTTGTCCTGAAGAGCTGTCCCTCACATTGAATTAAGGCAGGAAATCAACATTTGCCCAACAGTTGGTATCTGTAGTTTTAATAGCAGACAGTGTAGAACCAGTCAAATGTTAATGTTATGGAGACTATGATGTTTCTGCCACCTGTCAGGTCAGGGCCACAGTCCGGTAGCTGTGCTACTGGCAGTGCCAGTCGGTTCAAATCAAAGGTTATTCATTTATTGCATTCACAGATTTGCAGATGTTATCGCAGGTGCAGCGAAATCCTTGTGCGTCAAGCTCCAACAATGCAGTAATACCTAGCAACAAATAAAACACACATAATCCAGAAAAATTCTCTAAGGGTACCTAGGATGAGCCATGACTAGAATACAGTATATTACGTGTAGTATGTAAACATTTAAGTGAGCAGTGTTCCGTGACTGTATGTACATAGGGCAGGAGTCTCAAGGTTCAGGGCAGGATACTGGGCAGAGGGCTGCAATTGTTGACTGCTTAACAGTCTGATGGTCTGGAGATGGAAGCTGCTTCTCAGTCACTCGGTCTTTGATGCACCTCTGTCTCCGCCGTCTAGATGTTAGCGGGGTGAACAGGCCTTTGCTCGGTTGCTGGGGTCCTTTTGATCTTCTTGGAGGGCAGGCGGTGTGCCTCTGGTGATGCATCGGGCTGACCGTGCCACCCTCTGGGGAGCCCTGCGGTTGCGGATGGTGCGATTGCCGTACCAGGCGGTGACACACCCTGACGGGATGCTCTCGAATTGTGCATCTGTAGAAGTTTGTGAAGGTCGTAAGGGCCCAAGCCAAGTCTTCAGCCTCCTGAGTTTGAAGAGGCACTGTTAGGCCGTCTTCACCACACTGTGTGAAAGGACCGTTTCAGGTTGTTAGTGATTAGCACACTGAGAAACTTGAAGCTTTTGACCCTCTCCTCTGCGGCCCCGTCGATTTGGATGGGGGCTTGCTTTCTGCTGTAGTCCACAATCCTTCATTTGTGTTGAGGGTGAGGTTATTTTCTTTCCACCAGTCTGCCAGGGCTCTCATCTACTCCCTGTAGGCGGTCTCACCGTTGTTGGTAACCAGGCTGTTGTGTCGTTAGCAAACTTGATGATTTTGTTTGAGGAGTGCATGGCCACGCGGTCATGGGTGAACAGGGTGTACAGGAGGGGGGCTCTGTTGGGGATCAGTGTGGTTGCCTATCTTCACCACTTGGTGTCAGGAAGTTCAGGACCCAGTTGCACAGGGAGGGGTTCTGACCCATTGGCCCTGTGCTTAGTGATGTGATTGGAGGGTACTGTGGTGTTGAAGGCTGAGTTATAGTCGATGAACAACATTCGTACATAGGTATTTCTCTTGTCCAAGTGGGATAGCGATTTCATAAACTATGGTTCGGGAATCAAAGTGAGCCCTGGGCATGTTAGAGGTGGGTCACGAGTTATGAGAATACATCTATGATCACAGTTATTTCTTAGTTTGGCCCTATGGAGGACGATTTGGGTCATGGGTTGACTGTTAGTTTCTCATTTGGGTATCAAGCTGAAAAAGTTTAAGAACCCCAGGTCTAGGGTGTAAGGAGGTGATATGGTCCCTAACTAGTCCCTCAAAGCACTTCATAGTGACAGACGTGAGTGGTGCGGGCATGGGCACAGGAGTGGTGCTGTCATGGGCGCAGGAACAACGCGGCCAGCATTCCCAGTTTAGCTACGCGGATGTGCTCGTGTCAGCTCCGTGGACAGAATAGACCCTGCTCTCTATAAGGAGCGGCTCCTAGGATATCATTACTGACGGACACCAACAGCTGAGCCACTGACAGCGACATGGTTCACTTCGAGCTCACTCGTCTTCTGCTCTCACTTCCTCTCCTCTCTGTCCTCAATTCTTTCTCTCGTTCCCATAGGCGGGAGGAATGGGGTGAAGGGTGAGTCGGGTGCCAGTGATGATGAGCTGGCGTCTGACGTGCTCAGTCACTACAGCAGCGCCAGCGAGAGCGCCTCAGTCGTGGACGAGGCCACTGGTGGGTACACACACACAGACACACAGACACAGACAGACAGAGAGGACAGCATCATTGCCTTGTGTATCTGGTCCACCACAGGGGGAGGTGGTGAGCCAGTAGATGAACAGACTGCCCAGGAGGAGACAGAGGACAAGCTGAAACAATGTATAGATAACCTGATGGACAAAAGGTGCGTCTCACAGGTTTTAAAATGTTTTTACGAAAGGACTTATTGTACACATTTTAACTGCACAAAAAACGAAAGCCACCGTTGCTGCTAGTACTTGGCTAAATGGACAATAGGAACATGCGGTGCCTTCAGAAAGTATTCAAACCTCTTGACTTTTTCCACGTTTTGTCATTAAAGCCTGAATTCGAAATGGATTTAATTTACATTGTTTGCCATTGGCCTACACACAATAATATCCCGTAATGTCAAAGTGGAATTATGTTTACAAATTAATAAAAAAAATGTAATGTCTTGAGTCAATAAGCATTCAACCTCTTTGTTATGGCAAGCCTAAATAAGTTCAGGAGTAAAAATGTGCTTCAAGTCACATAAGTTGCATGGCCTGTGTGCAATACTAGTGTATAACATGAGTTTTGAATGACTACCTCATCTCTGTACCCCACACATACAATTATCTGTAAGGTTCCTCAGTCGAGCAGTGAATTTCAAAAATAGATTCAACAACAAAGAACAGTGAGGTTTTCCAATGCCCTGCAAAGAAGGGCACCTATTGGTGGATGGGTACAAGTACTTTTTAAAATAAAAAAGCAGACATTGAATATCCATTTGAGCCATTTGGTGAAGTTATTAATTACATTTTGAATGGTGTATCAATATCAAATCAAAGTTTATTTGTCACGTGCTCCGAATACAACCGGTGTAGAAATGCTTACAGTGAAATGCTTACTTACAGGCTCTAACCAGTAGTGTGAAAAAAGGTGTGTGTGTAGGTAAGTAAAGAAATAAAACAACAGTAAAAAGACATTTGAAAATAACAGTAGTAAGGCTATATACAGACACTGGTTAGTCGGGCTGGTTGAGGTAATATGTACATGTAGGTATGGTTAAAGTGACTATGCATATATGATGAACAGAATGGCAGTAGCGTAAAAAGAGGGGTTGGTGGGTGGTGGGACACAATGCAGATAGCCTGGTTAGCCAATGTGCAGGGGGCACTGGTTGGTCAGACCAATTGAGTTAGTATGTACATGAATGTATAGTTAAAGTGACTATGCATATATGATAAACGGAGAGTAGCAGCAGCAGTTTGGGAGGGGGGGGCACACAATGCAAATAGTCCGGCTAACCATTTGGTTACCTGTTCGGGAGTCTTATGGCTTGGGGGTAAAAACAGTTGAGAAGCCTTTTTGTCCTAGATTTGGCACTCCGGTACCGCTTGCCATGCGGTAGTAGAGAGAACAGTCTATGACTGTGTAGACAGTCACTACAAAGACACAGGTGTCCTTCCTAACTCAGTTGCTGGAGAGGAAGAAAACCTCTCAGGGATTTCACCATGAGGCCAAAGGTGACTTTAAAACAGTTGAATGGCTGTGATGGAAGAAAACTGAGGATGAATCAACAACATTGTAGTTACTCCATAATACTAACTTAATTGACAGCATGAAAAGGAAGCCTGTACAGAATAGAAATATTACAAAACATGCATCCTGTTTGCAATAAGACACTAAAGTAAAACTGCAAAAAATGTTGCACGGAAATGGACTTTGTCCTGAACATAAAGCATTATGTTTGGGGCAAACACAACACATCAGCATGGTGGTGGCTGCATGTGGTTATGGGTATGCTTGTCATTGGCAAGGACTAAGGAGGTTTTAGGATAAAAAGAAACGGAATGGAGCTAGACACAGGCAAAATTCTAGAGGAAAACCTGGTTGTCTGTTGCTTTCCAACAGACACCAGGAGACAAATTCACCTTTCCACAGGACAGTAACCTAAGACACAAGGCCAAATGTCAACTGGAGTTGCTTACCAAGACGACATTGAATGTTTTTGAGTGGCCTAGTTACAGTTTGGACTTAAATCTGCTTGAAAATCGATGGCAAGACTTGAAAATGTCGGTCTAGCATGATCAACAAACAACTTGAGACCTTAAAGAATTGTAAAGCGAATGTGCAAATATTGTACAATCCAGGTGTGCAAAGCTCTTAGACTTACCCAGAAAGACTCACAGCTATAATCACTGCCAAAGGTGATTCTAACATGTATTGACTCAATACTAATCTAATCAAGATATATTAGTGTTTTATTTTTCATGATATGTAGATTTAAAAAAAAAAATGTTATACAAATCTTCCAATGAGAGAGAGTTTTGTTTAAATCGTTGACAAACAATCTACACAAATCCCACTCTGTAAAAAGTCAAGTGGTGTGAATACTTCCAACAATGGTGTAAGAGTTGTCCTCTCGTAACGACAGCATTAGGCAGAGATGTGTAGCGACGTACTGACGTGGCTCTTCCTCCCGTCCCGCTCAGTGCAAAGACGCGCCTGGCAGCCCTAGACTCTCTGGGAGGGGCCTTTTCCTCCAAGCTGCTCTATGACTTCCTGTTAGAGAGACGCCTCACCGTCAGCGACTGCCTGGAGAGGAGCCTGCGCAAGGGTGAGACGCCACAGCACTGTGTGTGGGTTGTGGTCTATGAATTACAGTGGTAAATATAGTCAAACGTACATCACTTTAGGTGGTGTTGGTCAGAGTAAAAACTTGAAAAGATGATTAGGACTTACACTTGCTCTACCATACCTTTTTATTTGGCTTGAAATGTAACTATTTCTATCCTAAATGGACCCTCATCGAGTCTGAATTTAGGCTCTACGAATTCAGTTAATCTTCTGATTGACCGAGTCCCGCGATAGCCGGACTTCTCTTGTCGAGCTTGTAAAAAGGGATCTGACCCCTTTTCTGTCCCTCTGCTCTGTTTCTGTCCCTTCTCTCCGTTCTTCTCTCAGGTGGTGGAGAGGAGCAGGCTGCAGCGGCCACTGTGTGTGCCCAGCTGTGTGTGCAGCTCGGCGGGGGGGACGAGGGTGAGGAGGGTTTCAAGATCCTCCGGCCCGTCCTCAGCGCCATCATGATTGACGGCTGTGCCAGTGTGGCCGCCCGCCAGAGCGTGAGTGTCACCGTTGGCCTTCGTCACACTCCTGTTGTCGACGGCAGTTTTTCCACTAATAGTGCCTTCTTGTAAGTCGCTGTTTTTTTTTAAAGCTGTTCATCCCTCTTCCTCTTGCAGTGTGCCCGAGCGCTGGGTATGTGCTGCTACGTTTCTGCTGCGGAAGACGGAGAGGTGAGATTCTCTAGAAATCCTTTTCATCCTATTTCTCTGTAGCTGGAAAAGAGATGTAGTATGGAAAATCAAGATCCAGAAATTGAGTCTGAACTCTCTCTCTCTCGCTTTTTCTCTGTCATAATTTTTTCCTCTTTTCCCTCTGTGGCAGGACTTGGTGAAATCCATGAGTCACCTGGAGAGTGTGTTCACCATGTCGTACCCCAACCGCGAGGGCACCCTGCCCACCCCCAATGCCGGTACCCCTGGGCTCCACGGCGCCGCCCTGCATGCCTGGGCCCTGCTCGTCACCCTCTGCCCCGCCTCCCGCCTCACTGTGCTGCTGGACCTGTGAGTGACACACACAGACCGACAGTGTCTCAAATGACACCCCCGTTCCCCATTTAGTGCCGTAGTGCTGTCCTGCATATTTGACTAAAGAAGTGCACTGCATGACCACGACGTGGGGAATAGGGTGCCATTTGAGACACAACCAGGATCTGAATATATATATAACCTGCCACGTTGCTCATCACACGTCATCGGTCTCCTCTTGTGCTCAGACATCTACCCAAGCTACAGGCCTGCCTGGAGAGCAGCGACGTGAACTACAGGATAGCTGTGGGGGAGACCATAGCCTTGCTGGTTGAACTGGGAAGAGATATAGACAGGGTATGTTTTGCCTAATGAACAACCCGGGGCTGTATGGATCAAGCATCTGAGTAGAAGTGCTGATTTCTGATCAGTTTTGCTTTCTCGATCACAATGAATATGATTACATGGGGGGGGGCTGATCTGAGATCAGCACCGACGTTCTCTAACACTTTGTGAATACAGGCTCTGGTTCTACTCGCTCGACAGCTCAAACACAATATGCAGGCAATGTAGAGGAAGTGGGGGGGAAATCCCCGCTGATCTTTGTTTTTCTGTGTAGGAATTTGAGTTTGAAGACAGCGACACGCTGTGCGAGTCCCTGAAGGGCCTGGCCACCGACGGCAACAAGCACCGTGCCAAGAACGACAGGAGGAAACAGCGCACCATATTCAGAGAGGTGCTACATTACATCGAGGTGAGGAACCACGAGTCGCCCTGAACCGGTGCAAGGTTCTAACGTTGCTCGAGGGTTTTTAAATCACACCAGGCCAGTCACTGTAACTGGAGACCGTTGGTCAGTCAGTGAGAGAAATATGTCATGTTGATTTTTTAAAATTTTTATGACATTTTTGCCCAACGTCGTGCAGAACGAGGACTTCTCCGAGGAGAAGATCCGCTTTGGTGTGGAGGGCATCTACATCGACAGCTGGATGCGCAGGAGGGTCTACGACGCCTTCAAAGAGGTGCTGGAGTCTGGAGTGAGACACCATCTTCAGGTTTGAACAAACATCTAGGTCTATAATTGTGTTTGTAGGATATAGTTGATATCTATGCTATAAAAAGACTATCTCTGCAACCAGCATGTTCTAATCAAACCTTTCTGGAAGGTGTTTGATGCTTGCTTGCCTCTTACATATCCTTTGGAAATGGCTAGTTTTAAATGGTGTGCCTGGTCTTGTCTCTCTAGTTTAACCCGCTGCTGAGGGACATATTTGGCCTGGGACCCCCCCTGATACTGGACTCGTCTGTCAAATCCAGCAAGATCTCCCGTTTCGAGAAGGTGACCCCCATGGCCTATGACTGTCTCCAAACACACCTACCACCAGCACATAACCACTCGTCATGAAACCACAACCACTGACAAATACCCACTTAACCTGACACTTACCTGTTCAACAACCACATGGTGCATTTCATGTGAGAACTCCACTGTCTAATTATACTGAACAAAAATATCAACTTAGAATGCAACAATTTCAAAGGTTTTACTGAGTTACAGTTCATATAAGGAAAATCAATCAATTGAAATTAGTTCATTTGGCTCTAATCTATGGATTTCACATGACTGGGCAGGGGTGCAGCCAAGTGGGTGGGCCTTGGGGGGCATAGGCCCACCCACTTAGCAGCCAGCCCACCCATTGGGGAGCCAGGCTTAGCAAATCAGAATGAGTTTTCCCCCACAAAATAGCTTTATTACAGACAGAAAAACTCCTTAGAAGCCCCCCACTGACGATCCACTACATGAAGAAGCCGAATGTGGAGGTCCTGGGCTGGCGTGGTTACACATGCTCTGCTGTTGTGAGGCCGTTTGGACGTACTGCTAAATTCTCTAAAACGTTGGAGGAAGCTTATGGTAGAGAAATGAACCTTCAATTCTCTGACACCAACTCTGGTGGACATTCCTGCAGTGAGCATGCCAATTGAAAAAATATGTGGCCTTCTGTTGTTACAAATCGGCATATTTTAAAGTGGCCTTTTATTGTCCCCAGCATAAGGTGCACCTGTGTAATGCCCATGCTGTTTAATCAGCTTCTTTATATGCCACACTGGTCAGGTAGAAAGATAGGCTCACTAACAGGGGTGTTTTAAAAAAAAAAAAAAAAAAAAAATGTGTGCACAAAATTTGAGAGAAATAAGATTTTTGTGCGAATGGAAAATGTCTGGGATTTTTTATTTCAGCTCATGAAACATGGGACCAACACTTTACATGTTGTGTTTATTTTTGTTCAGTGTAAATGCATGTCGGTTAAACAAAAATGTACTGGTCCGTTTTGATTTAGCAGTACCATGAAATGTTATGAGTTTGCCTAGTCTTCACAGGACTGCCCTCCATATTGGCATTCTCTATTTTGAAGGGTGTAAGTCTAACCTGTTTTTATTTTCCTCTCACAGCATCTGTTCAACTCCGCGGCATTCAAAGCCAGGACTAAACTAAGGAACAAAGTGAGGGACAAGAGAGCAGATGTGATGTGAGGAATTGACGAAAGTGCCGTAGCCATATAGGACGAGGACTGAGAAGAATACTGAGGTGTATTCATTGAAGCGAAAGGTCTGGAATGTTGGAGACCAATGTAATGAATAGAGCTGACATGATTTCCTAGTCAAAATGACAGACAATCCTATCTGTTCTACACAGTACATTTCTATAGTGAACCTTCTGTAACGTTGCATTGTCATCCTGCTCCCTACCCTTCGTCTCACAGGACCCAGTGGCTGCTGCCATACCAGGGACTTTGCAGATGGTGCAAACGTGTTTTTATTTTATTTAACACCTCAATAAAACTGACCTATGAGATGCCTGAAAATAAAACTAAAAGGTAGTTTATTGTACCTTTTTTTTAAATTAGTATTTTGGAAGAACGTCTAAAACCATTTTTGGTCATGTATTTTACTTTCTAATTTATTGAAAGTGGGAGAACAGTATGGTTTTTAAAGTAAGTTATTTTTAGACTTCAAATATGGGAAGAGGACTAAGAGAATTATGGTGTAATTTTTCATGTATATTTTTATGCAGGTTGGTTGTGCATAATAATGCATATGTATATACAAATGCATATGTATGTATTCAAGGAGTGCATTGAAGAATGGAGATGTATTTTGACAAGCAATGCTATAATAACCCAAAGGGTTCGGCAAATTAATTGATTATGGATAAATTAAATGTAATAAACACTCACACCAAGACTATTTGTTGATTATTTTCCTTAAGTGGGTTTAAAAAATATATTTGAATGTTGACATTGTACTGCAGATACCAAAGGCAAGGCATGAAAAGGTACCAATTAAACTCAGCAAAAAAAGAAACGTACTATCACTGTCAACTGCGTTTATTTTCAGCAAACTTAACATGCGTAAATATTTGTATGAACATAAGATTCAGTAATTGAGACAAACTACAAGTTTCACAAATGTGACTAACAGAAATTGAATGTGTCCCTGAACAAGGGGGGGGGGGGTAAAGAGTAACAGTATCTGGTGTGGCCACCAACTGCATTTTACTGCAGTGCATCTCCTCATGGACTTTGCCAATTCTTGCTGTGGGATGTTACCCCACTCTTCCACCAAGGCACCTGCAAGTTCCCGGACATTTCTGGTGGGAGTCGCCCTAGACCTCACCCTCCAATCCAACAGGTCCCAGATGTGCTCAATGGGATTGAGATCCAGGCTCTTCGCTGGCCATGGCAGAACACTGACATTCCTGTCTTGCAGGAAATCATTCACAGAACGAGCAGTATGGCTGGTGGCATTGTCATGTCAGGATGAGCCTGCAGGAAGGGTACCACATGAGGGAGGGTCATGTCAGGATGAGCATGCAGGAAGAGTACCACATGAGGGAGGAGGATGTCAGGATGAGCCTGCAGGAAGGGTACCACATGAGGGAGGGTCATGTCAGGATGAGCCTGCAGGAAGGGTACCACATGAGGGAGGAGGATGTCAGGATGAGCCTGCAGGAAGGGTACCACATGAGGGAGGGTCATGTCAGGATGAGCCTGCAGGAAGGGTACCACATGAGGGAGGAGGATGTCAGGATGAGCCTGCAGGAAGGGTACCACATGAGGGAGGGTCATGTCAGGATGAGCCTGCAGGAAGGGTACCACATGAGGGAGGAGGATGTCTTCCCTGTAACGCATGGCGTTGAGATTGCCTGCAATGATGACAAGCTCAGTCCGATGATGCTGTGACACACCGCCCCAGACCATGACGGACCCTCCACCTCCAAATCAATCCCGGTCCAGAGTACAGGCCTCAGTGTAATGATCATTCCTTCGAAGATAAACGCAAATCCAACCAAATCATATTTATTTGTCACATACACATGGTTAGCAGATGTTAATGCGAGTGTAGTGAAATGCTTGTGCTTCTAGTTCCGACAATGCAGTAATAACCAACGAGTAATCTAACCTAACAATTCCAAAACTACTACCTTATACACACAAGTGTAAAGGGATAAAGAATATGTACATGAGTGATGGTACAGAACGGCATAGGCAAGATGCAGTAGATGGTATCGAGTACAGTATATACATATGAGTTGAGTAATGTAGGGTATGTAAACAAAGTGGCATAGTTTAAAGTGGCTAGTGATACATGTATTACATAAAGATACATATACATATGAGATGAGTAATGTAGGGTATGGAAACATTACCCCTGCCTGGTGATAGAAAACCGTGACTCGTGTGAGAGCACTTTTTGCCAGTCCTGTCTGGTCTAGCGACGGTGGGTTTGTGCCCATAGGCGACGTTGTTGCAGGTGATGTCTGGTGAGGACCTTCCTTCCTACAAGTCCTCAGTCCAGCCTCTCTCAGCCTATTGCGGACAGTCTGAGCACTGATGGAGGGATTGTGCGTTCCTGGTGTAACTCGGGCAGTTGTTGCCATCCTGTACCTGTCCCGCAGGTGTGATGTTCGGATGTACCGATCCTATGCAGGTGTTGTTACATGTGGTCTGCCACTGCGAGGACGATTAGCTGTCCGTCTGGTCTCCCTGTAGCGCTGTCTTAGGCGTCTCACAGTACGGACATTGGAATTTATTGCCCTGGCCACATCTGCAGTCCACAGGCCTCCTTGCAGCATGCCTAAGGCACGTTCACGCAGATGAGCAGGGACCCTGGGCATCTTTCTTTTGGTGTTTTTCCAGAGTCAGTAGACAAGCCTCTTTAGTGTCCTAAGTTTTCATAACTGTGACCTTAATTACCTACCATCTGTAAGCTGTTAGTGTCTTAACCGTTCCACAGGTGCATGTTCATTAATTGTTTATGGTTCATTGAACAAGCATGGGAAACAGTGTATAAACCCTTTACAATGAAGATCTGTGAAGATCTGTAAAGTTATTTGTTTTTTTACGAATTATCTTTGAAAGACAGGGTTCTGAAAAAGGGACGTTTCTTTTTTTTGCTGAGTTTATGTATCACTGTGGGATTGGATGGGGCAGGAGATTGTTTTTATTTTTATGGTTAGTGTTATCTGGGATTCTTTGGACCAGAGTTGGGGTGACGTCAGAGTTGGGGTGAAATCCCAAGGCGCCATTAATCACTTCCTTTGTGAAATCCTACAAATGTGTTGCTGCTGCTGCCGCCACCTTGCGTTTGGTCTCTTCCATCAGCCCCTGTATGAAATGGTATCGGCCGTCGTGTCGACATGGAGTTCCTGGTAAAAGACAACTATTGTTATTATTACTTATTTTACAAGTACCACTTTAGCTCAACATTGACATTTGTGTTCCGTCTATGTTTATTTTAACATTCGTCTCTCTAGCCTTTAAAATGAAGCTGATACATAATGTTTGTTGAATGCATGCAGTCACATGGCTTTAATATCACCTGTAATCGATGGAAGTGATTAGTTAGCTAGCTAATGCACTGTAAAAGTGTTCCCAAAAACAGTTGACAGCTGCATGTCTAACTAACGCTACTGCACCTAGGCACGAATGGAACCCGATGCTATCAGCACTTTGTACCGTGAATATAGTGGGTATCCCACCCCTATTTCTGCCTTCGTGACGGCGAATGACTACATGGCACTATTAAACGGCACGAGTTTCACTTTAATTGCAGGTGAGACACTGCGCGCACACACACACACACACAATAGAGATCGCAACGTAACTGTCCCACTATGGTGTCTGTGCCCACCGGTAGCGCCTGAGGCCATCACCATTTTGAAGTCGTCAATTTACTTCTGCTTCTGAGTTGGTTAACAAACTGAAAGGGCGTATTTTAAAAAAAATTGAACCTTTTATTTAACCAGGCAAGTCAGTGAAGAACAAATTCTTATTAACAATGACTGACTGTAATGTAACCAGAAACAATTAGGGTGTGGGGTTTCTCGCTTCCTCTTAGGTCTCTGCTGCTACCTTAGAGTTACATAGAGGACTCACATTTGTGTCTGTGCCATAAACCTGGAAGTGTGTTATTTTATTTTTTTTGACTGCAGGTATGCTATTATGTTTGCTTGGTTGGAAAAAATAGTTTGAATTACTTTTTTAAATGTATTTATAAAAAAAATAAAAAAACATAGTTATTAACCTCTCCTTTGCCTACACCTATCAGAGTGGAGTCAGAGTGAGACCTTCCGGGGAGCCAGACTGCACTATGCCCAGCAGTGGACACTGATTCAAAACTACAGTAAAGAGACCGACATAGACATCCAACCACCAAGCCCCTGCAGCCTTTTACATGGCGAGTAAGTAGACAGACGGGCAGATTAACACTCCTCCACCACTCATTCTCCATCCCAGTGTCTGGTGTTGATGACGTAATGTGTGTGAGATTTGTGTAGGTATTTATTTAAAGGTACGATAGGTCCTTCACTAAGCTGCCATTTTCCATGCTTTCTTCCTTTCTGCTCAAATAGATTGCTGAGTTCCTATTCCCTGTCTGGAGATCTGAAGGCGGTTGTCAGGGAAACCAGCGGTCAGTTTGCTGGACAACAGTTCCTAGAGGTAAGGATGGAGGGGTCTGGCTGTGTCGGTCATCATTTGGCTAAATTCCTTCACCCATCTGGATACGGTGCATACTGGTTTGCTTGAACTTTTATAGGGTCTGTTCATTTTCAGGTGTGGAGCAACAGCAGCTTAAAAAAGATCATCCATCTCACAGCTCTCAACAAACATGGGAGAGTGTATGAGGATGGTAAAGGCCTTTTCTTGGGTGGTTTTAATGCCTATGGTGCTCTGAGTATTCTGTCTGATGCTAGACGTTTTCCACTGTGGACCTAATCGGGTCCATTTGCTTGAATTCTTCAGCCAGTCACTCTCTCCATGTCGGTCTGTCTTTGTCTCTTGTTCGCCGTCTGTTTATGTGCAGCTCAGTTTGGCTGCCTGGCCTGGTCTACATGTGAGAGCAGGCTGTTGTATGTAGCTGAGGGGAAAAGGTCTATAGGAGAGTCATACACTTCAGCCCCCAGCCCATCAGCTGGAGAGTCAACAGCAAGACCCTTGGGAAGCCCTTCTGAGAAGGTATCCGAAACACCCTGGTCACTCCTCTATTCATTGTCTTTGTATGTTTAGCCATACATTCAGTTGGATGCAGTCTGTGACATTCGGGTGGTTCTGGAAGTACTCTTAGGATGGCTGCTATGTTGCGTAAACATGATCCAGTGTTTATTTTATTTTCATGGCTTCAACACCCTTTTCCCCTGTTGTGCATCAGGACAGGAGTATGTACTGGGAGGACTGGGGGGAAGGCTTGACCAGTAAAAGTGTCCCAGTGCTGTGTGTGGCCGACGTGGCCAAGGGCACGGTAACAGTGCTGCAGGGTGTCCCTTCACATGTTTCCCCAGGCCAGGTGAGCGGAAAAAGGGCCACACACACACACACACACACACCCATGAAGGTATTAGCAGAGCATCATATGGTATTTGAAACTTCACTGGAAGGATCACCAGTCACATGTCTTGTAAGTCTATGTAATATCATGTAATGTACAGTAATTGTTGTCATGCTGAGTATCTGTCTGGTTAACACAGGCTCTCTGGGCCAATGATGGCGAGTGTGTGTTTTTTGTGGGCTGGTGGCATGAGCCCTTCAGACTGGGCCTGAGGTTCTGCTCCAATAGGAGGTAAGGAGCAGCCTGTGTAGTCTACTAGGTTTACATCATCTCACTAATCAATATTCCAGAGTAATAGACTGATCAAGAGATGCCCTTGTGTGTTATTTTAGAAAGACTAAATGAAAACATCTGGTTTCAGGTCAGCTCTGTTTTGTCTGGACCTGGAAGGAAACTGTGGTGAGTATTTTATGTGTTCTTGATTGGTTCATTGTCATGGTAAACAACTTGTTAATTCGCAGTGAATTAACAGCAAAGCTAATCTTTCCTCTCAAACCTCCAACCCTTTGTCTATCCTTACACAGAGTGTCTGTCTGGGGACACCAGCTCCGTCTCGTCCCCCCGTCTGAGCCCTGATGGACGCTACCTGGTGTACCTGGAGGGACAGGTGTTTGGTCCCCACAGCCAGTGTCTCACCATGCAGCAGGTAAGTCCCCAGCCTCCCAACTCTCAGACCCTTCCCCTCCCAGCCTTGCCCCTAGTCCTCAGCGTTACCTCCAGACCCCTGCTCCCAGCCTTGCCCCTAGTCCTGAGCGTTACCTCCAAACCCCTGCTCCCAGCCTTGCCCCTAGTCCTCAGCGTTACCTCCAGACCCCTGCTCCCAGCCTTGCCCCTAGTCCTCAGCGTTACCTCCAGACCCCTGCTCCCAGCCTTGCCCCTAGTCCTCAGCCTTACCTCCAGACCCCAGCTCCCAGCCTTGCCCCTAGTCCTCAGCGTTACCTCCAGACCCCTGCTCCCAGCCTTGCCCCTAGTCCTCAGCGTTACCTCCAGACCCCTGCTCCCAGCCTTGCCCCTAGTCCTCAGCCTTACCTCCAGACCCCAGCTCCCAGCCTTGCCCCTAGTCCTCAGCCTTACCTCCAGACCCCTGCTCCCAGCCCCTTCATGAAGGAACTGTTATCGCCTTATCAGAAAGAAGCAAGGATGGTCTGGAGGTCAGTGGGGAGTGCTGTTTATGCTTCGCTGGTGGTACTCTGCACTATTATACTGTTATATCTGTACCTTCTCTCTGTCCACAGTATGACCTGGAGATGAGGAATATCTCGTTGCTGGTGGGCGTAGTCAATAGGCCAAAGAAAGGTACAGAAATTGAATAACTTTAATGCAACATTTTGAACTTGACATAGAATGGCACCTCATTCCTACTGCACTTTCCATCTCTTGCTTCTCACCCATTTCCTTCCCCGGACCAATCTATCAATCCCTCTCCCTCCCGTTCCTGTGACCCCCCCCTCCCCCTTGTCTGTCCCTAGATGAGTTTGCTGGGCTGTATGAGGCTCTGCCACCTCGTTGCTGGGCGTCAGACAGCCAGAGAGTGGTCTTCAGTAGCGCCCGGAGGAACTGGAGGGTATAGTGTAAACATGCACACAAGCGGACGCAAATAACTTTGTACTCCAAGATCTCACTTTCCCATCTCTCCCCCTCTCCCAGGACCTCTTTGTAGTGGACAGGATCACTAGGAGAGTAACCCGCATCTCTGACCGTAAGCTCTCCTCTCCTTTTATATGATTATTAGTCTGTTAGGTTTTCATCTCGAGCCTCTCAAACTGAAACTAGTCCGAACTGTAGCAAACCGTTCAATCTTTCTCTCTCCCCTCAGCTGAGAAATTTGGGAGCTGGAAGCTTCTCACCATCCAGAATAACCTGATGGTGGTCCACTGTTCCCATCTGAACGAGGCCCCACGCCTGGTAATACAGTATTGTGGTCATTCATATATCGCTCCTGTCATTCAGGTTACCACTACACAACGCTCTGGACATTCAGGTTACGCCTATACAACGGTCTGGGCATTCAGGTTACGCCTATACAGAGGTCTGGGCATTCAGGTTACGCCTATACAGAGGTCTGGGCATTCAGGTTACGCCTATACAGAGGTCTGGGCATTCAGGTTACGCCTATACAGAGGTCTGGGCATTCAGGTTACGCCTATACAGAGGTCTGGGCATTCAGGTTACGCCTATACAGAGGTCTGGGCATTCAGGTTACAGTATTTTCCATTAGCACCGGCTGTCGGCTATACAGCCGGTTACACACACATTTTCACCCGGGTACTTTTTCCACTTAAATTAACTATGCTACTTTTTACAATTCACAAGTCTGGGGGAAAGAAAGTCCACCGAGCCCTCTCCCACTAAAATGAATGAATGATATGCATCTTATCCCGCGTGTCAGTCAGTGAGCGACGACAGGGAGACGCTGCTGGTTTGACAGTCTCCTGTCTGTCCCGCCTCTCTACCTCCACAGAGGAGAATGGTGGCAGGAGCTACAGGAGGATGGGCTCATTGTAATGGCTGAAATGGAACCGAGTCAAACATGTGGTTTCCATAAATTCTGTGCCAGCCATCACAATGAGCCCATCTTTCTGTAGCTCCTCTGAGAGAGCATGATGCTCCTTCATCGTCTGTCAATTTGCACGTCCCATATGTGGTAATGAGTCGAAATCCACTTAGTACATTATTTTCTGGCACATTAATTTATTTTCTTATGCTCCATGGCCATTTTAGCATGTACATCTTGGTGGGACAAACTCCCCCTCCAAGTTTTTTATTTTTCGGTGAATGTTAGCAAAGCCACTACACAACACTAAACGGTACATTTAATTGCACTATAACGGTGACCAACAGTGCCCACAAAACGGTTAAGACCTACATAAAGCTGTCCCAGCTATAGAGCTGTCTTTTCAGCGCCAGAGTGAATCCTTATCACTACTACACCTGCCTGTCAGCGGAGCCTTGTCTGGCAGTGAAACCCGTCTTTCAGCCACATTTGCTGTCTTTAAAAAATAATAGCTGATATGGCTGACTTGCTTAACCTGTTGAGACTCTAGGGGCAGTATTTTGTCAGGACAAGATGCTAGAATATGCATATAATTGACAGCTTTGGATAGAAAACACTAACGTTTCCAAAACTGTAAAGATATTGTCTGAGTATAACAGAACTGATGTTGCAGGCGAAAGCCTGAGAAAAATCCAATCTGGAAGTGCCCCAGGTTTTGAAAGCGTTGCGTGCTAATGAGTCCCCATTGAGCTGTGAATGTGCTATGAACCAGCTTACACCTTCTACGTATTCCCCAAGGTGTCTACAGCATTGTGACGTAGTTTTACGTAGGTATGTTGACGAATACCCGTAGGGGGCTACATTGCGCAAGTGGTCACATGATGCTCCTGGAGAGAAAATCTTGCGTAAAGTACAGAGGTAGCCATTATTCCAATCGCTTCTACTGAGAAACCAATTGTCCCGGTGGATATATTATCGAATAGATATTTGAAAAACACCTTGAGGATTGATTCTAAACAACGTTTGCCATGTTTCTGTCGATATTATGGAGCTAATTTGGCGTATGGAGCTAATTTGGCGTTGTCGTGACCTCAATTTCCGGTCGATTTCTCAGCCAAACGTGAAGAACAAACGGAGCTATTTCGCCTACAAAAATAATATTTTGGGAAAAAATATACTTTGGCTATCTACCTGGGAGTCTCGTGAGTGAAAACATCCGAAGTTCATGAAAGGTAAACGATTTAATTTGATTGCTTTTCTGATTTTCGTGACAAGGTTGCCTGCTGCTAGCAAGGCATAATGCTATGCTATCGATAAACTTACACAAATGCTTGTCTAGCTTTGGCTGTAAAGCATATTTTGAAAGTCTGAGATGACAGGGTGATTAACAAAAGGTTAAGCTGTGTTCCAATATTTCACTTGTGATTTTCATGAATTAGGATTATTTTCTAGGAAGATTTATGTCTGTTGCGTTATGCTAATTAGTGTCAGATGATGACAACTGTCCCGTTCACGGGATGGGGTGTCACTAGAGATTAAATAAATGTGTCTTGAGATTTCCGAGTTTCCAGTTGTTTTGAATGCTGCAGAAGTCATGCTGGATTGACAGCACGGCTAATGTATTCAACCTTTTCTGGTCCATCGTGTTCAATGTTTATCCTTTTAAACACCCACTCCACTGAATAGCAGGCTAGTAATTGCTTTGCAACGTTTGCAGTTAGGCACTGATTCCTTCCAAATCACTCATTGTTGAATTAGCGAGTTAGCGATTTCCAACTGGGTGTGTAATGTTGATGTCCAACGGCCGACGAGCACCGATAAGTTTTGTCGTCATTTCTCTTCATATGACAACGATTTGCCAGTAGATTGTCGACTTAATTCATGATGACTGCTCGCTAAGATTTTGAATGTATGACGTTGACATGGTCAGTACAATCAAAGCTACGGTAGATAAAAATGACGTCAAATCACATATCTGTGGCCAACGACCTTGAGCCTTCTTGGATGGGCACTGCTAATGTAACTCAATGGATGTGTTTGAAACAGAAAAGCCTCTCTCATCCACTTACCCTCGCCTTATGCCCTTGGGGGAATCCCTGCGGCTATATTTGTCGTCGGTCCAAATGATTAGCCAAGCAAGGGAAGTTTGTTTTTAATGGAATTTGCAGTTGTGCAATTATGTTCACTTCGGGTCCTGAAACGCCCCATAATTCAGTTCGATTATTGTACATCCGCTAAGAGAAGTCAGCCAAAACGTAAAACCTCAAGGTCAATATGGAGTCAACAGTAAGTAAAAACGAATGTAAATAAGTTAGAAATTGTGCTGCTAATACAAACACGTCTCATAAATATGTTTTTGTTTGGTTAGCTTTTGGAAATTGTAGAATTAAAAAATGTTCCTTAAGTTCCAGCTAGGCAGGCTAACGTTAGCTATCATACAGTTGGCGTAATATTAATAAATATATAGTTAATATAAATAGACATGCACTCATTGACTGTAGGGCATATAAAGCACCCATAAGCCACCGGTGGCTGAAAACACAATCATCGCAGGATAAATGAGTGATGAATTTCTGGTCAAGGACGGTCCATTTAAAAATCATTCCTTCCTCCCTCGCCCCTTGCTCTGCAAGTGTGTACTCGTCATGATACGTCATCAGAAGTGTCCACTTAATTTGAGAGCTGAGGGGAAAGGATGTCTTTTAAGTGTTTGGAATGCAGCCTATGACAGCACCCAAGGGGCTTGAGTTTTCGAACTCTACCTGTAGATTTTGCTGTGACCTAATGTCCCCGTGAGTGACAGAACACAGCCAATCAAGGCGCAACTAGGGAACACGTAACAAAATCGTCATGGAAAGGCATTTAATTTGCTGTATCAAGCAAGAAGGCAGTAACTGCCATCTAGGGTCAAAGATCATGTCAATGTAAATAAAAAATGATCTCTTACTAAGACAACCACATCTCCAATGATCTGCCTACAATTAATTTGGCTGGACAATAAAACAAGTCCTTTTGTTTTTTCAGTTTCACTCTATGAGCATTTACTGCTCTGCTTGGTAGGGCAGAACTGTGATTTGATTGACAAACAAGCTTGACTCATAAAAGTTGTCGAACCTGAAAAAGAGTCAATCTCATATCCTTACCATTTCATAAATCCTACAAATACGTTGTACGTCCATGGTATCGCATCGGGACAAGTAAACTAAAGATCTCGTTTTGTATTTTCGATATGAACTCTATCAGGACTTGCCACACAGTGACGTTAAAGTGAGTGACTTGTCAGTAGTCTACCGAATCGCATCGGTAGGAGTTCATTTGGCTTCATCTTTCGCATACTGGTAGTTTTTTTTGTCTTATCTTAATAAAATACCATTTGAAGAACAAACATTGTGGCAATTCATATCTTGCAGTAAAATGATTTAATCTCAAGAGAAGACTGGATAAATGTTTTATAAAGGATTCTTTGCTTACTTAAAAAAACTAGTCCTGATCATCTAAGCCTAGACAATATTTAATAAACACTAACGATACACTGGATTCATACATTTCAGTCATTTTTAATTTTAAACACAATACCAGAGAAAAATCAAATTTAGGAGCTAAACTCAAAGTATTCAATAATTTGACTTTCGGCTGGAATCAAGGCATTAGAATGTATTAGAGGCCACCAAAATGGAGCTTGTTTCTCAGAAAATGATTAACCGCCTGGGTGATCCCACCTGGTTACTTTTTTTTATAGTTGGTTAGCTACTCCATGTGCTTGTGGGAAACACTGAGGTTACCCCTATACCACACTGTGGTCCTTTAGGTTACCCCTATACCACACTGTGGTCCTTTAGGTTACCCCTTATACCACACTGTGGTCCTTTAGGTTACCTGGTCAAATCCCATCATGTACAGTTGCAGTACATTAACATATATGCATTGTGTAATTGCAGGCAGTGGCTTTTCTTCCATTGGCCGGGGGGGAGGAGGAGGTGTCCTGGGACCCTCTGGGTGAGTCGTGTCTACGTGGCGCCATCGTCAATGTTCTGGACATCATCCCTACGCCCCAGGAGGAGAACCCCGAGTACTGTGAGTCAGTCAATAGCAGTTTAGAACTTGTCTGGTTGCCATAACTATGTCCTTGAGAAAAAATCATATTAAGTTGTGTGTCTCTTATGCAGCTGGCCTAGACTTCGGGGCCCTGCTGGTTACGTCAAACCACCTTCCGTCACGCACCAAGGTCCCTCTGGTGGTGTTTATCCATGGTGAGAGAAACCTCTGGACAATCTAGATCCTGGGCCCATATTCATAAAGCGTCTCGTAGTAGGAGCGCTGGTCTAGGATCAAATCTTCGCTGTATATTTGTATAAAAACTGATCCTAGATCGGCATTCTTATTCTGAGACGCTTTTATGTATATGGGAACTGATCTATGAAAGAGCTCTCGGCGGACTCACTGAAGCTTATTTGTGTTCTTTCCCAGGCGGGCCGCACTCCCAGTTCTTTGCAGAGTGGAATGTCACTACAGCAGTCCTGGTCAAACTGGGCTTTGCTGTACTCATGGGTAAGATAGTGGACTTCCTCCTTGGCTCACACCCACACACTGGTATCCACTGATAGAATATTGTTTCGCTCTCTGTGTTGTAGTGAATTACCGGGGTTCCACTGGCTTTGGCCAGGACAGCATCCTCTCTCTGGCCGGTAACATCGGGAGCCAAGACGTCAAGGATGTGCAGGTACTGAGTGAGCTCTCAGCTGAAAATATCTACAGCCAGAGCCTTCAATACAACTGTGTTTCTCAACCCACGGTGCTAGTCAGGTTGCTAATTTGTATTCGAACTCGATACTACTAACCCATCTTGAGCAACTAACCTCAACCTAACTATCATTCCCAGAGGGCTGTACTAACTGCCCTTGCTGACCAAACTGCTGAGAAGCTCTTAACCCTTGACCCTGATAAAGTGGTGGTGATGGGTGGGTCCCACGGGGGCTTCCTGGCCTGCCACCTGATTGGCCAGTACCCAGACTTCTACAAGGCGTGTGCAGTCAGGAACCCAGTCATCAACGCTGCCACCTTACTGGGAACCAGTGACATCGTGGACTGGTGAGACTTGACACTCTCTGTCCCTGTCTATCAGTGTATAGGACTGGAGAGTGGAGACTGTAAAACACTAATTAAAGTGCACTAGTTGGGGGATGGAAACAGTTTTTTTTAAATGGTTATTTTTACAATGCGATTAATTGGTTGGTTGATGGATAGTTGTCCTTTGTCTCCCTCTACCTTTCCTAGGCGTTACTCTTGTGTGGGGCTGCAGTACTCTTATGACCAGCTGCCCACCCCAGAGGCTCTCACCACCATGCTCCAGAAATCCCCCATATCCTACGCACCTCAGGTTTGATGTTCATTCACACAAGTACAAGCACGCTCCCTTATAAGCTGTCAATGAGACAAGCATATAATTTGGTTTCCTCTGTGTCCAGATCAAGTCCCCAGTGCTCCTGATGCTGGGGGGTAAAGACAGGAGAGTGTCCCCTCACCAAGGTTTGGAGCTGTACCGCTCTCTGAAGAGCAGGGGCTCCCCCGTCAGGTGACAACCGCTTGTTATATTATCCATCATCCTGCCCACATGAGAAAATAACTACAGATTACTATAGAATACCACAGTACTGACTATAGAATTTGGCTCAAACACATTAAGAAGTAAATTCCCCAAAATAACTTAACAAGGCACACCTGTTAATTGAAATGCATTCCGGGTGACTACCTCATGAAGCTGCTTGAGAGAATGCCAAGAGTGTAAAGCTGGCATCTAGGCAAAGGGTGGCTACTCTTAAGAATCTCAAATATAAAATATATTTTGATTTAACACTTTTTTGGTTACTATATGATTTCATAGTTTTGACGTCTTCACTATTCTATAATGTAGTAAAAATAAAGAAACCCTTGAATGAGTGTGTCCAAACTTTAGACTGGTACTGTAGATGAGAACTTTCTTGGTACCATAGTATGGTCTTCAGCTTATCTTGAGGTATTTGATCTCAGGTGACCAAAAACTTGAGACTTCCTTAAAATTAGAGTATGTGTACCAGCTATTGTTGACACTCCTCCTACCCCTCTCAGCTTACCCAACACTGCCTTCTGATCTTGCCAGTGAGGTGTATTGTCCTTGTTCAGCCAAGACTTCTCGACATATAGGATATTGCAGTTCTTCAGGTCCCGTTGATAGGATAGTCGCCCACAGAGCTTGTCTAGTTTGTTCTCTGTACGTTCGCCAACAAAAGATGTCAATGGCCGTCTAGATGCGCGCCGACATCAGAGCCTAATCATGACGCCGCCGCTCTTTCCCCGCTGCTTCCACTTTCGAGTCCCGGGGATCAGGGCCAGGTCCGGGGTCAACAACCAGAGCTGCCGACTCGTTGAAGTACGAATCTATATCCGAATCGAGGTTAGTGATTGCTGTTCTGATGTCCAGAAGCTGTTTTCCGTCACAGGAAACGACGGCGGAAACATTATGTACAAATGAAGTTTAAGCTCAGTGGAGGAAAAATCCACACAAAATAGCAGGATTTGGTCAGGAGCCTGTAAGACGGCAGCTATGCAGCGCCGTCCTAGTTTACCAATGTTATTAGACGGTTCGTTGACCTGTGTGAACTCTGGGCCGTGTTTGTTAGGTACCCGACGGAAGCAAAACAACCTGAAACAGGGCGGAACTACCTGAACTTGTCCAATAAGACACTTGTTGTTTTTGTTTTCCTACATTGTCCGCTCATAAATACAACTGTGCTTCCCCCCTTGCAGGTTGCTTTGGTTTGCGGAGGACGCCCACTCTCTGGCTCGTGTGGACACTCAGGCTGACTGCTTTCTCAACGTGGTGCTTTGGTTCCAGCAGCACCTCCACCTGCACTGAGCCTCTACTGGTATGACTGGGAACACGCACAAAGAAGAACTGTGGAATTAAGACAGCCACACGTGTGTGTACTGCACTCCCTTTGTACATTTCAGTTGTTACCAGGTTCTTCTGGTGTTGGTTTTCTATGGTTGCATCATGTCACGCCAGCAATAAATGTTTTGTTGAAAAATATGACATCCTTTTGCGTTGATTGTAAATTGTGCACAACCTTCCGTGAGCTCCATGTGGCAATGGATGATTTACTGAACTGCAGATGTGAGATTCCTGTGGATTTGTCTGGAAAGCATCCAAAACACCAGTGTTGGGGAAGCTTCTCTAGTTTGCCGTCCCATTACTTCACACTGGAAGACGTTAAGCTATACTGAAGCGAGACATAGCTGATTTAACTGTTTTTAATTCCAAGCACAGATGGGACCCTTGGAACTGAATTAACTTAGGCATTAATCTTGCTAAGACATTTCTTTATTGTGACATGGCGTCAGTGAGATTCAAACTTATCTTCTGTTTCCTATCCATGGAATTAGTCTACTGCACAACCAGAATGGAGCTAGTGTGTCATGTTGTTTTTAAACTCATACGAGGCTGTTCATTTGTCTATTCAAACAAACCCCATTTCAAAGGAAACAAACACACATTAAGATTAGGTGTAGCCAATTAGTCGGCACAGCCAACACACCTGAACGTTACTAAAGTTTCCTTGTGGATTTTATGGGAAGTTTTCTTAATGTTCTTGGACTGTACATAGAACCACGAGAACCTGTAGGAAACATTATTCTGAAATTTACACAGTTGTTTCTCAGGATTCTCTGAACTAGTTGAGAACATTCCCAATGTCAGACCAGTTGGAGAACGTTCCTAGAACATGACCTAAAATGTGACCTTGTTTGAACTTTTAGGGAACGTTCTATTAAAGTAATTAGGTTCTCTTTTGTGAAGTCCCTTAAATGTGCTGAGTGTTCAAAAGCCAAGCAACTATCCTGCACCATTCCCAGAAAGTTGTGTGCAAATAAAAACCACGTTCTCACCAAGCGCTAAGAAACATGGTTCTCAGAACGTTATGTGCTAGCTGGGTAGTTCACTGCATCCAAATTACTTTGTGTTCATATGACAATTGGAAATGTCAGACTACAAATTGCAAGACTGATCACTTTGTGGTCGTATGTTAAAATAATGTGAATTATTCTATTTAACAGTATGTTTCAAGTGAGAATTAGGCAGGTCGGTAACACTTTACTTGACACTCGGTGTCATATGTCATAACAGCTGATAACTTGTCATATGACCAATATGTTTACACCTGGTGTGACATTGTATTGTGGCTTTTACTGACACCTAAGTTTCAAACCACATTCATTCAAATCAGTTTTCTCCCTGCCAAGAATCTTTTCATTTGAAAGTTTGTTAAATCCTTTCATGAATTCTTGTTTTTTTTCTTATATTTTAATTCAGCTTGTAGGAAACTAACTTTGACACTTTCGTGAAGCATATTGACCATCTTGTGTCACTTGACTTGGACTAAGAAAATACACTATCACACTGTCAAGAAGCCTTATGACCATCAGGCCTATCTGGCATATATGATTCTATCAGGTACATGCCCTCTATCAGACGTCAGTCAAAAAGAGTGTCTTGTCCTGCTCCTGCATTCATCCTGGTCATCAGCAACTGAGCTTTAGGGTAGTTGCATGTCAGACAATTACAATTTAATATAGTCAATTTAAAAAAATGACAATGTTTTGCCTCGTGTGGTAGGTTTTGTGAGTTTGACACAACAGGCCTGACACGCAATATATGGCACAACCGGTCTAAATGTGTCATGACTGTTATAACAGCTTATGACAAGTTATGTCTGCAGTTATGACAAGGTTGTGACTGTCAGTGTTATGACTCTAGGTGTCATGTAAAGTGTTACCGGCAGGTCTGATGCCGAAAAATAAACACAATTATTGCATATTTTATTTTTGTGGGAAAAAAATAGGTTAGCTTCGGTAGTTAGCTACACCACTACATGGCACAACAAGTAATTAACTACTGAATTTAGTTCCCTACTCCCCAACACTGCAAAACACCATAGTCAACTGCAGACAAAAACATACCTGCCATGTTCAGACAACACTCACTCCCACAAGGGAACAGTGGCACCTCTACAGATAACGTAACATACACGGGACACAACCACACCTTCATAGATACCATTCACACTCGGTATGAAGGTAGAACTGACTATCTCTCCATGGTAAAGTAGTCTCTTTCAGGCAGATGGTGTAGAATCCAATACTTCAGCCCTCCTTTGGTGAGATTGAAAGAACCCAAAACAATGTTCAGACAGAATCTGAGGATAGGGGAAAAAATGCAGTTTCAAAAATGTACTCCTGTTTTAAATTTTCCTCAATGACAAATTTATTTGAATATGAATGTTTCTGTTACTGTAGGGCTAAAACAGCAATACCTCTAGATTACTATAATTTATGATGGGTTGAACCCAAGCCGCCATCGCTTAACCATATTTCATGGTCATCTGTAAACATGTGGTTCTAGTTAATCTGATCTATCCAACCGGATCTCAATTTACAATCCTGTGGAGTGCAGTGCAGTTCTGGTATCCACCACCAGAGAGCAGTAGTGGGTGGTGGTGCTGTTGGCTGAGACGACTCTATCTTTGACCATGGCAGCATGGCTAAGTCATCATCGTGTCCTCACCTCTGCTGTTGATGTTGGCTGGTGTCAATACTGAGCAGAGAGGTAACAGTAGTACCCTGATGGCTAAAACATAAGATCAGAACCCAGTAGAGAGAGAGAGGCAGGCGGAAGGAAACACAAGCACTGTCGGGGGGCAAGAGTGGACCCAGTGGCACAGTGCGAGAGAAGTGGGCCGATCTGTAGAAATATGGCTCTGTTATACACTGGCCTTTGTGTTACGGTTCTGTATTTCAATGGTGGCCTGTGGCCTGTGTGAGGGCTGTTTCCTTATTGTCTGTTGTGTGTCACGTGTTGATGTCATAGTGTCTGTTTGTATACCTCCCTACCTGTTACTCATTGTTTATCAGAATCTTAGTCTGTACCCAGTTAACACATTTGGTTCCTTGGAAATTGTGGGAACAACGTTTTTGGTTTCCCATTGGTTCTGTGAACGAAGCCATACGTTTCCTGACGGGTAAACTTAACTTTTTTTTAAATGTTCTGAGAACGGAAGTGAACATTTCTCCTGTTCTGGGAAAGTACATTTTTAGGTTGCAGGGAGGTTCTGAGAATGTATTACTATGGTTCCCTGAAAGTGTTCATGGGATGTTTTATTAACCTTCCGAGAATGGAAATTATAGGTTATTTGAAGGTAATTAAATAACATTCATAGAACATGTTTTAATAACACTGCTTGGTTAGTTTGACTCTTTTTAATTCCAAGCGCAGATAGGACCCTTGGAAATTAATTTGCTTAGGCATTAATCATGCAAACACTTTTTGTATTCAGGCAGTGAGATTTGATCCTGTTACTTTCTGTTTTCTATTCATGGAATTAGTCCACTGTGCCACCAGGACATAGCTAGCATTCTGTGTTTTTTATATTTGTATTCATACTAAGCTGTTCATTTTAGTAAATTCAAATAGACCCCATTTCAAAGGAAACACGCACTCATTAAGATCAGGTGTGGCCAATTAGTGGGCGCGGCCAACACACCTGAACACAACTATGAGGACGTAGAAGATTCTTACTAGTGTTTTCTTGTGTTTTTTATGGAACGTTGTCTTAACGTTCTGAGAACATGACTTTGACTAGAACCATGGGGAAACCTGCAGAAAACAGTATGCTGAAGTACTGAAATTCACACAGGAGAACATTGCTTATTAATGTTCTCTGAACGTTTCGAGTACATGACTTTAACTAGAACCTTGATGAATCCTGCAGAAAAACAGTATGCTGAAGTACTGAAATTCACACAGAAAATTTTTGTTTCTTAATGTTCTTGGGAACAATTTGAGAGCATGACCTGAAATACAATCATGAGGAAGCCTGTAGGAAATGTACTGAAAGTCCCACCTAAGAAACATATGGTTCACAGACTGTTATATGCTAGCTGGGCAGAAATCTGTGGAAATGACCACAGGGTCTCCCTACACAACTCCACACAACAGTAATCTGTTCCATTGTATTCTCTACTTATACACCAACCCCGCTGTCAGAGATACTGTAGAGTCAGACACTCCTGTGTGTGTGTCTGCGAGAGTGGGCTTCGCCGAAGGGCCTGTGTGACCATAAAGCCTTAAAAGCCAGTGTGATGGGAGCTGGGCAGCAGCTACCCAGTTTAATTCAGGTTCACTGCACTGCTCTGTGAAGACTGGACCTTTGACCAGCTCCCTGTAGCTCATCCACACATCTGAGGCCTTACCCACTGTGAGGTCAGAGGTCATACGTAAACAGGATGCCTGTGAACCCACGCAGCCTTTGGTCTAGCTGACCAGGGTCACCAGGTGGTCAGCATGACCAGTGACCAGTGAGTGCCAGCCTCATGGTAGTCGTGTTTCCTCTGACCTGAATGTAGGGACATAGAGGATAGGTATAAGGATCATATGTTTCTAACAGCAAGAGCGAGAGTCATGTGTTAAGAATTTCCAGACGGCGAATGAGAGATTCTCAGCTTTGTATTCAGTAGGTCAATAATGGGTCACGTACCTCTCTCTCTCTCTCTCTCTCTCACTCTCTCACACTCTCACACTCTCTCACACTCTCTCACTCTCTCTCTCTCTCTCTCTCTCTCTCTCTCTCTCTCTCTCTCAATATAATTTGCTTCATTGGCATGACGTAACAATGTAGATATTGCCAAAGCTTAATTTGGATATTTACAATGGGACAACAGTAACAACAAAATAACCATACATTTAACAATAAGCATACAGTAGAGTACATGTGCAGGTTGATTGGTCTGTCAGACGCTCCCTACTCAATAACCATATTATGATCACAGGCAAAAAGTGGCAAAAGATCACCAGTGGCAAAAGCTGAACTGTCAGTAAAGGTAGTGGTGATGAAGTGCTGTAGAGCGCAATATCGCATGGTGACGTAATGGGTATCTCAGCATGAGTTGTCATATAACTCAATATAGAGCAACCACGTGTGAAAACTGTGTTCATTTTGGCGAGGCCCCACTTTCAGACCCCTGATTGGATCCTGGAGGAGCGATGAAGACCTCTGGCTGAAGGAGAGAAAGGGTCTGCTGAGAGACAGCCTGTCCGCTCCCAGGACCTCCCCAAGCCCAGAGAAGAGGGTCAGAGACACCCACAGGCCTGGTCACAACCAGGGACTTGAGTTCCACTTGACCCTGGCCTGCCCTCTGCATTGTGTGGGGAGGTTTTCCGTGGCGCCTGGTTGCCTTCCGTAACGCTATGCTGTCCTGAAGCTCATGTCTCATCCACCTCCCCAGGCCTCAGTGGCCCACTGTGGGTTGCAGGTCTCGCCTCAAAGAGACCCCTCTGGTTCCTTCTTAATCCTGGGGCCCTCAGCATCCTCAGAGGAGAGGCGCCCCTTTATTCTGTCTCTCCTTCTTTCCTTCCTTCCTCCTTCATTGATTCATTCACTCCATTCATCCCATAAAAACACATATCTCCATTGTGCTCAGCCGTCACACATTCATGCATGTTTTCTGCATATTAAGGGAGCGAGGTCTTTTTTCAGTTTCATTTACATAACTTTCTCCACATGTAAAGACTGGATGAGGAGAGAGAGAAAGGGGAGACGAGAGGAGAGAGAGAGAGAGAGTGAGAGACAGTCAAAAACATCAATGCAGTAATTCATCTAGTTGAGATCAACAGAAACATATACCATTATATATAATGTTCCCTGTCACAGGCAACCTCTGGTTGAGAGATCAGTTTGTTACTCAGGTCACAACCAGAGGGAATGCAGTTGAGCTCTCTATTCTTTAATCTTTGCAATATCCTTCTCTGTCTCGCTCTCGCTCTCTCTCTCTCTCTCTCTCTTTCTCTCTCTCTCTTTCTCTCTCTCTCTTTCTCTCTCTCTCTTTCTCTCGCTCTCTCCCTCTCTCACTTCCCCCTCTCTCTCGCTCTCTCTTTCTCTGTCTTTTTCTTTCTCTCTCTCTCTCTCTCTCTCTCTCTCTCTCTCCCTCTCTCTCAATTCAATTAAATTCACTTTATTGGCATGACGTAACAATGTACATATTGCCAAAGCTTATTTTGGATATTTACAATATATATATATATATATTTTTTTAAATAAAAATGAGAATCAAAATTGTCAACGGGACAACAGTAACAACAATAACCAAGTGTCAAAATAACCATACATTCAACAATAACAATAAGCATACAGTAGAGTACATGTGCAGGTTGATTGGTCTGTCAGACACTGTCCCTCATCTTATGGCAGGCAGCAATGTAGTGCGCTGCCAACCCACAGCTCTCTGCGTCCTCCCCCAACAGGACGGGTAGCCTACTCTCATCAGAGAGGTCTTTGAAACCTTGAATAAGGGTTTCAAATTTGGGGAAATGACTCTCTAATTGTTTTATATTTTTTACATTTTGTCAGGAAATGCAGAATGTCTCAGGTTCTGCTGTTGTGCAGTGGTTGCACAACCTTTCCTCTACAGGGAGCCAGGTTGTCCTGTGTCTTACTCTTCTCAATGGCAAGGCTGTGCTCACTGAGCCTGTATTTGGCGTTGTTCTGCATTTGTGTCATTTTGAACGGTGTTGTGTTTTAAAATGTTTTAAAATGGGTTGCCTATATGTCACCATTTTGTATCGCTAATTCCTCTTGTTTCGATTTTTTACGTTTTTTACAATTTTGCCACAAGTTGTCTGTGTTTATGGACTCCTCAATTAGTGTCAGCTGCCTGCTGTTGTACTGTGCTTTTTTTAAGTTCTGAGTGTACGTCTATAGTTTTAAAGTCTCACAGGAATGAAGGCGTAATTCACCATTATGTGGGTCTCTATCCTTTTGGTTGGATGGTGTTTTAAGTCTATTCCTTATAACTTTACAATCTGCATCAAACCAGTTGTCATCTGTGGTCTTTTCTCTTTTGTTTTTTATCCATTTCAATTGTGCTTCTTTTGCCGTTTGCGTGAATATATGGTTGATGTTTTGTACTGATAGATTGATACCTTCTTTACAGTGAGAGAATGTGGTATCCAGAAAGTTATCTAAGAGTTTTTGGATATTTTGGTTACAGGTTGCTTTCTGGTATTCTTCTGTGCTGTTTTGGGCCCATCTGTATGAATGTCTGATGTTGTACAGCTTACTGGGCTGTGAATGTCTGATATTGTACAGCTTACTGGGCTGTGAATGTCTGATATTGTACAGATTACTGGGCTGTGAATGTCTGATGTTGTACAGATTACTGGACTGTGAATGTCTGATATTGTACAGATTACTGGGCTGTGAATGTCTGATGTTGTACAGATTACTGGACTGTGAATGTCTGATATTGTACAGCTTACTGGGCTGTGAATGTCTGATATTGTACAGCTTACTGGGCTGTGAATGTCTGATGTTGTACAGATTACTGGGCTGTGAATGTCTGATATTGTACAGCTTACTGGGCTGTGAATGTCTGATGTTGTACAGATTACTGGGCTGTGAATGTCTGATGTTGTACAGATTACTGGGCTGTGAATGTCTGATATTGTACAGATTACTGGGCTGTGAATGTCTGATGTTGTACAGATTACTGGGCTGTGAATGTCTGATGTTGTACAGATTACTGGGCTGTGAATGTCTGATGTTGTACAGATTACTGGGCTGTGAATGTCTGATATTGTACAGATTACTGGGCTGTGAATGTCTGATGTTGTACAGATTACTGGGCTGTGAATGTCTGATGTTGTACAGATTACTGGGCTGTGAATGTCTGATATTGTACAGATTACTGGGCTGTGAATGTCTGATGTTGTACAGATTACTGGGCTGTGAATGTCTGATGTTGTACAGATTACTGGGCTGTGAATGTCTGATGTTGTACAGATTACTGGGCTGTGAATGTCTGATGTTGTACAGCTTACTGGGCTGTGAATGTCTGATGTTGTACAGATTACTGGGCTGTGAATGTCTGATGTTGTACAGATTACTGGGCTGTGAATGTCTGATATTGTACAGCTCACTGGGCTGTGAATGTCTGATATTGTACAGCTGACTGGGCTGTGAATGTCTGATATTGTACAGCTGACTGGGCTGTGAATGTCTGATATTGTACAGCTTACTGGGCTGTGAATGTCTGATGTTGTACAGCTTACTGGGCTGTGAATGTCTGATATTGTACAGCTTACTGGGCTGTGAATGTCTGATGTTGTACAGCTTACTGGGCTGTGAATGTCTGATATTGTACAGCTTACTGGGCTGTGAATGTCTGATGTTGTACAGCTTACTGGGCTGTGAATGTCTGATGTTGTACAGCTTACTGGGCTGTGAATGTCTGATGTTGTACAGATTACTGGGCTGTGAATGTCTGATATTGTACAGATTACTGGGCTGTGAATGTCTGATGTTGTACAGATTACTGGGCTGTGAATGTCTGATGTTGTACAGCTTACTGGGCTGTGAATGTCTGATATTGTACAGATTACTGGGCTGTGAATGTCTGATGTTGTACAGCTTACTGGGCTGTGAATGTCTGATGTTGTACAGATTACTGGGCTGTGAATGTCTGATGTTGTACAGATTACTGGGCTGTGAATGTCTGATGTTGTACAGCTTACTGGGCTGTGAATGTCTGATGTTGTACAGATTACTGGGCTGTGAATGTCTGATGTTGTACAGCTTACTGGGCTGTGAATGTGATATTGTACAGCTTACTGGGCTGTGAATG
Source organism: Oncorhynchus tshawytscha (assembly GCF_018296145.1). Taxonomy (NCBI): domain Eukaryota; kingdom Metazoa; phylum Chordata; class Actinopteri; order Salmoniformes; family Salmonidae; genus Oncorhynchus; species Oncorhynchus tshawytscha. The sequence goes on along the minus strand of NC_056444.1, from coordinate 50,381,606 downwards.
TCTGATGTTGTACAGCTTACTGGGCTGTGAATGTCTGATGTTGTACAGCTTACTGGGCTGTGAATGTCTGATGTTGTACAGCTTACTGGGCTGTGAATGTCTGATGTTGTACAGCTTACTGGGCTGTGAATGTCTGATGTTGTACAGCTTACTGGGCTGTGAATGTCTGATGTTGTACAGATTACTGGGCTGTGAATGTCTGATATTGTACAGCTTACTGGGCTGTGAATGTCTGATGTTGTACAGCTTACTGGGCCGTGAATGTCTGATATTGTACAGCTTACTGGGCTGTGAATGTCTGATGTTGTACAGCTTACTGGGCTGTGAATGTCTGATATTGTACAGCTTACTGGGCTGTGAATGTCTGATATTGTACAGCTTACTGGGCTGTGAATGTCTGATGTTGTACAGCTTACTGGGCTGTGAATGTCTGATATTGTACAGCTTACTGGGCTGTGAATGTCTGATATTGTACAGCTTACTGGGCCGTGAATGTCTGATATTGTACAGCTTACTGGGCTGTGAATGTCTGATGTTGTACAGCTTACTGGGCCGTGAATGTCTGATATTGTACAGCTTACTGGGCTGTGAATGTCTGATGTTGTACAGATTACTGGGCTGTGAATGTCTGATGTTGTACAGCTTACTGGGCTGTGAATGTCTGATGTTGTACAGCTTACTGGGCTGTGAATGTCTGATGTTGTACAGCTTACTGGGCTGTGAATGTCTGATATTGTACAGATTACTGGGCTGTGAATGTCTGATGTTGTACAGATTACTGGGCTGTGAATGTCTGATGTTGTACAGCTTACTGGGCTGTGAATGTCTGATGTTGTACAGATTACTGGG